>NC_040032.1:4412283-4652763 GCF_000972845.2 Larimichthys crocea
ATGGAGAGACCAGTACCCGCCGTAGACCTCCTTAAGTACATCCAGGGCAAAGGAGGCTCCATAGATGAGAATGAGGCCAAGGTAAGCTGCTGGAGGTCCACTGTGTTAAGTATTTCTACATACAGGAATGTAACAACCTGTAAAGTAATTGCTGGGCATTGTGAACACGGCGTCAGTAAGATAATTCTGATATAGCAAGAAACAAGAAAATAGACGATCAGATCTCTGACCCTTCATTCCTCTCTTTGTGTTTCTGTCTCAGATCATAATGAAGCAGTTGGTTGATGCAGCTAAAGAACTTAAAGATAAGTGCATCTTTCATCGGGACATCAAGGTGGAAAATATCTTGATTGAGACAGGCTCAGGGACGTCTCCGGCTCATTGACTTTGGACTCAGCTGTTTCGTCAAGGAAAAGTCACGTTACCACATTTTCTATGGTAAAATTTCTAGCTTCTACCCCTGTTCCTCACTAATTCCTGTGACCTGTGACATTTAAACAAAGCTTTTCTCACTAATTCCTGTGACCTGTGACATTTAAACAAAGCTTTTCCTCACCCTCATGTCTTATTGTATATTGTAGGTACCCCTGATCACATTCCTCCAGAATGGTTCCGTCATAACACCTACCACGCTGGCCCCACAACAGTATGGCAGGTCGGAGTGGTTCTGTATGAATCGGTCCACGGAGAAACACGTTTTGAGACCGAGAGCTTCACCAGGAACAAGCAGAAAATCAGCAATGAGCTGTCCAAAAGTAAGAAAAACAAACTCACATGTAGATGTCTGTCAGCAGACACACATCTGCTTATTTTAGTTCACATGCTGATGGATTACTTTAGCCGTCTGCCTCACCTTTCTCATACCTATTTCTCTCTAGAGTGCCAGGATTTTCTCAAAGGATGTCTAGCCAAAGTCCCCGAAGACCGCCCCACGCTGGAGCAACTCAAGCTGCACCCATGGTTCAGGTAAACCAACACAATTATTGGGCGGCACAGTGGTGCAGTGGTTAGCACTGTCACCTCACAGCAAAAAGGTACCTGGTTGCAACCCTCAGCTAGGGCCTTTTATGTGTGGAGTTTGCATGTTCTCCCTGTGTTTGCGTGGGTTTTCTCCGGGTGCTCCGGTTTCCCCCACAGTCTAAAAATATGCAGGTTTATAGGCTAATTGAAGACTCTAAATTGCCCCCCAACCCGTGTTTGCGTGGGTTTTCTCCGGGTGCTCCGGTTTCTCCCACAGTAAAAAAAAAATACAGATTTATAGGCTAATTGGTGACTCTAATTTGGCTAATTGGTGACTCTAATTTGGCTAATTGATGACACCCCACCAACCAGTGTTTGCGTGGGTCCCCCCCCAGTCCAAAAAAATAAATAAATGCAGGGTTAATTGGTGACTCTCCCCCGGCTAATAGATAGATTAGTGACATTATGTGCTATTGTGATAAATAAAAGATCAATAAAATTTAAGCCAATACTTCATCTTTGCTTCATGACCACAGTTCTATTATATGAAGGTTTTGATCTAGCTCCAGTCTTCAGTCTCAGTTATAACTAAATACTAGAAAAGTATTGTGACAGTTTCCAACAAGAACATTGCAGTGTATATTGATTGATTTTTGATTGATTGAAGTGTTTATTTCGAATATGCAACAACAATAAAAAGAAAAGTAAGGCAAAACATTTAAACATAGACAACTTATAAACTCCCACCTCTTCTCTTTAAATAATGAATGACAATACCAAGCTTCCTTGCAACTTGTTTAGATATACTTTTATACCCCCATCCAGCTGTAAATTACGGAAGCGCATTGCTGCCACCCCCCCAAAAAAATTCGTCTCAGTATCACGTAATCACGTGAAAAGTTTACGTTATAACGTTATTTCATGATGTGGTGTTTTCACGTTATAATGTGAAAGTATCACCTTATTTCGTGATATGAAATTATCATGTTATTTCGTGATATGAAATTATCACGTTATTTCGTGATAGGCATTTATCACGTTATTTCATGATATGGTGATATCTTCACGTTATAACGTGAAAGCATCAAGTATAGTTTTACTTGATTTCATAAGTTTACCAACACGCGTCCCTCACGTCATGGTTCAGTCCATAAACTGACTATGGCTCCTTTACATAACTTAATTCAATTATACTTTAATCTTGGTTTGAGACATGGTGACATACTACAGTTGTTGAGCACTGTAGATAACATTGTTATCAGTATGCGTACTCTCCGAAGGATTTTGAAGAACATGGGGTTGTACCGAAGAAAGAATGAATCCGACCCTCTTGAGGTTGCATCGTTTCTTATTGTTCTGATCTCAAGTGAAAAACCATACATGATGTTTTCACGTTATAACGTGAACATATCACGAAATAATGTGATGATTTCATATCACGAAATAACGTGATAATTTCATATCACGGAATAATGTGATACTTTACGTATCACATACGTTATAACATGATATTTATAACGTGAAACTTTTCATGTAATTATGTGATACTGAGCCAAATTATATTTTTTGGAGGGTGGCAGCAATGCGCTTCCCTAGTAAATGACAATTGTACACATATTTAAGTTAGAGTTAAGAGCAAACAAGTCAAACTCCAAATTAAATACATTATATATTACTCATATTCAGACATTCGTATGTATGCAAGCATGCATACAAACAAGTAACCAAACCCAGTTCAAAATTGTCTGCTGCCGTCGGCCCATCCCCCGTCCCAAAGCACTCACAGGTGGCTCAGAACTTGTTGAGCAGTCTCTCCTAGCCAGTGGCGATTTTGGCGGGTGGCCTGGCCACCCCTGAAATCTCATTGGCCACCCCTGCGGCCACCCCAGATCTGATAGGTAGTTGGTCAAGTTCGTCAACACGAGAAACAAGAGAAATGCTGTCAATCAATGATGACAGCCGATCAACTGATTCAGAGCCAGATTTACATTTTGAAGTATCACAGTAATGGTCATACTGAGGCTGTGACAGCTGATCTCTGTTCAGCGTACGTTTGGCCAATGGCCAGACAGGTCAAGTGTCGGGTACGGGGTGGGGGGGTGGTGACCGATGAGATGCACAACGTTACTGCTGCAGCTGCTGGAACAGGTCGCTGGAAAGAGCTTCAACTACTCGGAAAACCAGTGAATCCGTCGGGGTATAGGTAATGTAGTTATTTATATCGTGTGTTCCCTCTAAATGTGTAGGAAAACTTTATCTAGTCCTAAGTAGCCAGCTAAAAGAGCAGACAACACGAACTACACTGCAGTGGCTGCCCTCTAGCTAGCTTAGGCTATTTACACGTAGCCTGGTATGTTGAGAAACGAATATTTCCCTCCCTCCGTTTTCCAAAATAACATCGTGCACATAGCATCGTTTTCAAAAAAGTCAACCCGCATAAATACGCCATCGAGCGCCGTCCTAACTACGCCAAAGCCTGTGGGTGGCCGTGTAGGAAGAAGGCGAATCCTCTGCCAGCCAATCAGAATAATGCTTCCATGGCATCGTCATAGCAACAGTATAACATTGGTCGCACTTTTGGTGCATCCGCTGTCGCTAAAACTCTGTTTATCTCAGTTTACACGCAAACACAAAACCGGAGTTTTCCAGAATCTCCACTCTCGCCGGAGTTTTTAGAAAGATTCGTTTTCAGAGGCGAATTCACCGTTTGCGTGTAAAAGATGGGTACAAACGAAGGGAAATGTCTTCGTTTTTAAAAATACCCGTGTACGTGTAAACAGGGCCTTAGAGAGAGATATTCAGACCTTCTTCAATAAAAAGAGAAAAGAGTCAGAGTCAGCCACAGCTTCTACCAGCAGCATCAGTGAAACATGTCAGCTGCCCAGGTACAGCAGCAGTGATGAAGGGCAAGGGCAGTCAGCTCCCCCTGCACATGATGGTAAGTCATGCTGGGATAGTTTGAATCCGTCTGAAACATCATTAGTTCAAACAGTTGTAAAAGACAGAACAATAAAAAAAAATGTGCATAATACACACACACACACATTTGTATGTATGATTGTGTGAGTGTAAAATTAATTTATCTATCTATCTATCTATCTATCTATCTATCTATCTATCTATCACTCAGATATCTGTGTATTCCAACAGCTGACCAGCCACACCCAGAGGAGGATCCCGCAGTGTCTGGCTAAGCATGATCATGAGAGTTTTGTTTTACATAACATTGCTTTATAGTATGTACTTTGTTTGGAGTTTATATTTATTTATTTTATTTGTTTATATGTATTTGGTTTATGTTACAATTGTTTATGCACATTTTTCATAAGTCACTTTATGAAAAAGCATTGTTTTAATATTGTTTTTAAGCATTGATTTGAATAAATACATTTATGCTGAATCAAAGCCAATGTTTCAGTGTATATCTTCATCAGGGACATGAATACTGTCTGGGCTGAAAACCACTTTTTGCACATTTTCAAAGATCACAAGGCATCCTATAGAATACCACTATTCAGTCACCATCATGTTTACTTTACTAATTTAAATGCCATCTTGTGATTAATTAAAAATACATCTGGCAAAGAACAAATCAAAAAAAGTTTAGGTTTATTCTGTTTCCTCGATTGCTGTGTTTTAATATAGCCACAAGATGTCGTTTCAATTAGTAAAGCAAACAGGTAACAATACAGGTGACACAGATGATGAGCTGATGGTTCTATTCTATAGGATGAGTTAAGAGCAGTTGAGATTTTTCTAAACTAATCTAATCTAATTTGTGAAGAGATGAGGACTTTAATCCACTACAAGGGAATGGCTCTTAAAATGTGTACCCTATCCTCAACACATTTTAGTAAATAACCAGATATACTTGAGGAATTAAATTTACCAGAATAGACACCTTTATTAACACTTATGAGACAGGAAATTGTGGAGACAGAGGGTATGTGACATGCAGAAAAGGACTGGGATTTAAATTGTGGTCGGCTGCGTACATGGCATTAAACTCCACGATGCCTGGCCACCCCACACTAGCTTTGTGTTCCATCCTGGCCACCCCGGTAAAAATATCCTGGATACGCCACTGCTCCTAGCTGCAGTCAGAGCAGGAGATCTTTGCTCCTCCTGCAAATGAATTGCGTATGTGTTCTTGCAGGCCATGGACCATTGCCTTTCTATGTATTATTGTTATTTTAGGTCCTAAAGCACACATGCAGACTGTAAAGTAGAGTTGAGCTGGATACTCTGCTGAAACGAGTATCCGGTACGGATAAAGCACTTTTGCAGTAGGCTAGTCACAGCGCCCCTCTCCTACACACATACACATGTATTGTGTTGCTGTGTCCTGCTCTGCTCACTCACACAGAACACCTCTCTGTCTCTCCCTCAGTCACTCAGGTTCACGGGTCTTTCCGTAACTTAGGGGCCAGCTTCAGGTTTGTTTTACTTGGTCTACTTACTTATAACCGTAGAGTTCAGGTAAACGTGGGTTTGTTTCAGACGTGGTTCTTGGTACAACGCGCGACTTGCGTTCTGCCTGTCGGAGATTTATTCTTTTTCTTTTTAAAAGCTCTAACCAGTTTTTTTACTTCACGCAGTGTCTGATGCTGTCTTGCTGTATTTCATTAAAAAAATAAAGGTAGAAGTGGTTTAAATCATAGGCATATATCAGAGCTGCCAACTTTTCAAAAAAAAAACTTGGAGTGAGATTCTGTAAGGGATGGCCAAAATTTTGTACCGTGCACCCCGCGCACAGCACATATGCGTTTTACCCATGTCGTGCCCTGCACTTCTAGTGGTTTGCGGGGCCAAAAGCCCTTGATTGGGGCGGCCTACAGGAGATGGACAATATTAGTTACAGTCTGTGAAGCAAAGACAGCTGAAGGAAATTTGGATTAAGGAGATGCGATTTTTGCATTCAAGTGGATTTGGGAGGTATGCTAAAAATGTGTAATACTTATTCTGATTTTATATTCATCTGATCATGACTTGTAGGGCCTTCTAAACTTGGCTAAATATTCATTAAAGAGAAACCACTGTTGTGCCTATGAGTTTACTGTATGTACCACAATATCGCCTTATTAATTATAGACTTTTGTTTAAGATTTGACCATGGTATTCATTGACAATCAGTAGTATTCAACCAATTACTTCACTCAACTTAATCCATTTAATTATTAATTAATAAATGTATTCTTAAGAGCACTCAGATTTATGTTTAACAAAAAAGTGACACAAGATTAGTTAGGGACAAATGCTTCACCATTGAAAGCCCACAAACAAAACAAATACTGAGCTTACAACATCAGCCTTTGAAGCAAAACATCATAAATCAGTGGATCATAAGAAGATGAAAATAACAATGACAGGTTAGGATTCGTGGGCAATGTTGTACTGTGGCCTTCTTGGAGCACAACAAGGCCATATACTGTTGAAAGTACAACAGGCCAATATTTTTATTTTCTTCAGCGATTGATGTTCCACTGTCGCTTCTCCTCCTCCGACTAGCGCCTACTCGGGGCAGGATACGCAGGAAACAGTAAGCCACAGAACTCAGGGTGGGTTACAGTGGCCACTTGCGCTTACCAGCGCCACCTACCCTCGTGGAGTTTACAAAAAGAACGAACACGTCTCTGCCCCATTTGGATTTTTTTGGGAGGTGTAAGAAATTGGATGTGTGGTGTGAGAGCGTGTGAAGGCAGGCAAAAACGTGTGTCACACAGTCAAAGCGTGTGAGTTCGCAGCTATGATATATACATAGACGCCTCATTGAGCAGGTTGGTCTGTTGCTGCGTTACGTTAGCGCGTCCACCATATCAGATGTGGCAGATCTGCCCTGAAAACTAATAAAAGGAAATGGACTGAACTTCATAAAGCGCCTTTCTAAAAGGGCTTTAAGTTCATGCTTATTCCCCCATTCACACACAGACTAATATATCTGGGAAACAAATAGGCACCAAAAACAACGTATGTAACTTTTAAAGTGATGATTAAATAAGTTTACTCTTTATGTTTAGGATATAAGTAAGCACCAAACAAACGTATGTATTTTTCTAATGCTGAGTGTTTACAGCTTCTGTGTGTAACACTGTGATGATAAATCTTGAAATATTTATATTGAACATTTAATCTGTCTATAATAACCAGATCCTGAAATGTAGATGTGACATGAGGGTTTTCTGAATAAAGAGCACTAACGTTTACATTTAACTGATTTTGATTAATCGTTTTTATATTCACATTGATGAACAACACAGCTTTTTCCGTGTGTTGCCACTCTGCAACTTAAGGGTGTTCAGTTTGGCAATGTGGTGCAGCCTCAGTTTGTGGAAGACAGATACAACTAATGACATCAGCACAAAATGGTGGTTGTCAATTCGAAACTGTGTTTCTTGAATCTTCTGCTGCTGGAGAAGACATCTCAAAAGCAGACATGGACACGGTCTCATCCTGTGCTGCCACATTTCCTATTGTGCTTGGAGACACACCCCACTGCACCATCAGATGGCGGAAGATGGCCTGGAACTGGCTGGCTGACACGGGACTCACACCGAACGGAAGCGGAACGGTACTTTGCCCGGCGTCAACTCACACCGGACGCGGATCAGCCGCGGAACGGCAGCGGAGCGAGCCGGCCGTATTCACGCGAGATCACGCGAGAATCCTGGACGTACGCGAGACCCCGCGTATAAACAGTGTATAAAAAAACAACAACAACAAACAGCAGACTTTGCTTCTCCGACGTGGAGGAGATTATAAAAAGCATCTGTTGTGTCATAAAGGATTGTGTGTTGTTCCACTTCAACAATTAGTCTCTCGTTGAGACCCTTTGATCGATCTTTGATCACCTGGTGCCACCAGTTATGACGTCACGTTGATGTGAAGTTGTAAAAAGCTACAAGAACTGTGTATTGTGTTTTATTTTGAAAGGGGGCGGAAGTTTATTACGTTGATTCAAGGCCCGGTTTCCTGTCTGGTGCGCAGTGCTCTGTTGAAATTTACGAGGTTCAGCCGCGGCTCGCGGAAGAAATAGAAATCCTGCGGAAAGCTCGCGCCGTGGCGCGGAGAGCCGCTTCTGATCCGCGTCTGATCCGCGCCCGGTGTGAGTGCTCTCATTGACTAGACTGGATTCTATTTGCTACGGTGACCGCGGCGGTGCCGTTCCGCTTCCGTTCCGCGTCCGGTGTGAGTTGGCCTTGAGGGATTGTTACTCCAGCCCCCTAAAACACCACATTCACATATACAGTTACCCGGATAATCCAATCCAATCCACTTTATTTATATAGCACGATTTTTAGCAAACACAAGGTTTACAAAGTGCTGCACAACAACACACACAATAAATAACACAATAGAAACAATAAAAACATAAAGTAGACAATAGAACGATAAAAAAAAACAATAAAATACTAAAATATTTTCTTGTGCCAGTTAAAAGACGTGCAGCAACATTTTGTACCACCTGAAGATGACTAATAGAGGACCCACTAACCCCCAGCCGAGTGGTCACAAAAGTCTGGGTTACTGTCTCAAACTGTTTTCTCTGAAGGACTGGTTTGATTATAGCCAGTTGCCTTAACTGAAAAAAGCTGGACTTCACTGCAGCTTTAATCTGGCTGTCAAATTTAAGATCTGCGTCCGCTTTTACCCCTAGATTTTTTACAAGTGGTACATGATACTGTGCCAAAGAACCCAGATCAACTAGGTAAAAAGAAATGACATGTTTCCTAAATATAGAACCAAGTGGGAGTAGGTAAAGAGAAAATAAAAGAGGGCCAAGCAGAGAGCCCTGTGGGACCCCACATGAGTGAGGAGCAGTGGAGTACACAGAATCATCAAGGCTGACAGAGAGTGCGATGTGACAGGTAGGACCTGAACCATTCCAGTGCTTTGCCACTGATGCCCACCCACTGCTCCAAACGAGGAATCAGGATTTCATGGTCGACTGTATCAAATGCTGCAGTCAAATCTAAAAGTACCAGGACAACACAGTGACCAGAGTCAGTAGCTCTTAAAAACTCTTAAAACTAAACTCTAAAAGTAAACTCTTAAAAACGCTGATTCTGTGCTGTGCAATGTTTTCAAACTGGATTGGAAAATATCAATAATTTTTTGTTTGTTTAAAAAGTCCATGAGCTGGGAATAAACAATCTTCTCTAAGATTTTAGAGAAGAAAGGCAATTTAGAGATAATTTAGAGCCTGAAATTGACCAAGACAGTAGAATCCAGCACAGGTTTTTTTTTTAACAAAGGCTGCACAACTGCATGTTTAAAATGTACAAGGACCACTCCAGAGGACAGACTGCTATTAATAACTGAGACAAGATGGCCCAATGGTGGGGAAAAACCTCCTTACAAAGTCGGGGTGGGACAGTATCATCCAGAGAGCCTGAGGGTTTCAAATGACCTACAATCTCCTGCACAAAGGGCAGGGTCAGATGTATCCAATACAGCAGAGCAGGGGACAAACACTGAAGGATCAGAAACAGGAGGTGGAATAAGTGCTCTGGTAGAAGTGACTTAATCAATGAAGTAGTGCAGAAAGTTCTCACACACAGCAGGGGGGGGCTCAATTCCAGTCTGTGGTGCATTCAGAGCAGAGTTGATAACTTTAAACACATGAGGCTTATGACAGTTTAGCAGAATGAGTTGAGAGCCTCCGTATCCTCACACACAGACTCAGGAATGACGCAGTTCTGGCTGAAAACTGCAGAGAAGTGAGCAGCAATGGAAGGGTTAATAACTCGACATCTGCGAGCAGCAGCATGAGATTTAACTGTGTGACAGCAAACAGCAGCTTCAAAAAGTACAGGCATATGATCAGAGAAAAAAGTGTCACAGACCTCCAGGTCATATTTTGGCATAATATCAGCAAAGAACATAGACAAATCAGTTAAAAAGTCTTATAATACACATAGAAACAAACCACATAACAAAAAATCTGAAATCCCTACCTGATGCCCTGATTGAATTAAAGAGGAGCTCCAAGTGATTCCGGCTAAAGTGGTAGGTGCAGACGTGACGCTGTAGCTGCTCTGGAATCATCAACATCAGGATGTCAATGTTAATGATGAATCCCATGACTGACAGGTGCCTTCACAAGGAAATGTTTTGTCAGTATAATCATGGCAAACCAAAATACCTCAAGAGAGCACTATGTGATTTTGTTCATTTATAGATGTTAAAGCAACAAGAAACAATATTATAACAGTAATGGGAAAGCTTGAGAACATCGATACTGCCATACATACCATTATAGCACCTCTAAGGAATGAAAAGCAGAAACAAAACAGGAGACTGCAAAAACATTGAAACCGGAGAACAAAGCATCATGATGCAGCATACGGAACAAGAGAACAGAATACGACTGGGCAATATATCCATAATATATCAATATCTTGTAAGGGACCAATAGTCATCCCTTCAATATTCTCTCCATCAATAGAGGTATTTGATCAGAATTACATTTGAATTTATTGCCAGCCTAGAACAGAACATCATATGAACTTGATGTTCTGTTTCTCCTTGTTGGGAGCCGATTTAGGGAGCCTGTTCTCACACATCTTGACCAATCACGTTCGGCTTTCAATTAAAAAAGTGGAGGGAAAAAAAATAGCAGGAAAAAAACTTTTTTTTCTCCACTTTTTTGTGTGAAAGCTGCAGGTAATTGGTCAAGATGTATAGCAGCATCCACGGCAGGGGTGACAGACACACACACACACACACACAGCGGTCGTGGAGGACAAACATGACAGGAGGGAGACGAGAGACATTATTTATTACGTTATTGCATTATTTTTGGTGATAAATTAATTAAATAGTACGTTTTGTTTATATAGCACATTTTTACACCACATGCACTGACCAAAGTGCTTTACAATGTCAAAAATAAAATAAAATATAACATTTAAAAATATAAAATAATAATAACAGCAATAATAATAATAATAATGAATTAATAAAACCAATTAATAAAATGTGAGGAGCCGAAAGAGCTGGCTCCTTATAGTATGCAGAGCCAAAAGAACCGGCTCTCCAAAAAGAGCCGAAATTCCCATCACTACCAGGAGTCGCAAAACCCTTTTGACATTTAAAATGACACGGCATGCAACGTTTTTTTTATTATTACATTTAATGAAGGACTGCAGAGAGAGAAAACGAAATTAGGCAACATTTCTGCATTAAACAAAAACATTCTGAGCAACAACAACCAAAAAAAAAAACAGTCAGCCTTAGTAGGCCAAAGTTCAAGTAAGCCTAAAGTTCAAGTTAACTACTTAATGTCTATTTGAGTCCTTCTTGTATTAATGAAAAACTGTCAAACTTAAATTATCCACCAGCAGCAAATGAAAAAAATGCCGTCTTCTTTCTGTGTGCTGTCATCCTTTTACTGGAGCGTGCAGTTGGCTGTCAACCTGAATAATGAAGACTATTTCACTGAACAATTAAGAAATAAGAATATGCAAAATAATAGGCAGTTAAAATATTTATCATACTTAGTTAATGTGATTTCTGCTCCTGAGCCTCAGCGCACAGCGTCTGCAGGTCAGGACTGTATGCCGTCACCTTCATCTTCACACAGGATCGTAAGCTGTCATCTGTGAGGCGTGCGCAATGTTTGCTTTTAATGAAGTTCATGTTCAAGAACAACTGCTCACATACATATGTGGACCCAAAGACGGACAGGACAGCAAGTGCATACTTCTTCATGTTCACGTAAACGTCAGGGATAGCATTCCAAGTATTGAACACAAGTTTGTCCGGTTTGGGGAGGTTTTCAATTTCACGCCACTTGTGGTTCTGTGCAAAAGAGGCTTTCTGACGGGCTACAGGTTCGAACGGTTCTGTAAGTTCAAGAATGCGCGCGCATAGCCAAAAATGTATTTTTAATATGGTTTATTAAATGTAACAATATCACCATAATCTTCATATTTAGAATTACATTTTCAAAAACGAACAAATACGAGAAAAGTCGAACAAGATAAATTTTAATTTAATAGTCATCAATTATTTTCAAAAGTAATAGGGAATCAGATCAGAGGGATCTCCATTCTTTGAGAGAAAAGTTGTAATATATATTTTAGCAACAATCTTGCAGTCCTAGTTTGTGTGTATGTTAGTAGTAGTATTATGTTAGTATCACCTCAATGAATTCAGCTGTTGCTTCACAGTGTGGAAACTGTGAATAGCCAAGGTCCCTCAGTGTGCGCAGAGCCACTGTGACAGAGCAACTCAGTGTCTGTGCAGCCAGGGACACCTTCATCTTCTGTGATTTAAAATTCACATGCTTGTCTGTTACCCTGTTGGCAGCGTGCAATCCATCTTTTGTTTGGACACCATTCAGATGAACAATGTATCTCCAGTTGATCTGGCCACTGGTGCTGGTTAATGGATTGTAAGCCTGCAGCATATTCTGTGCCAACTTCAACATGTGGCAAGCATCCATCATCACAAACACCCTCTCACCAGTCACTGAATGTGGAAAGAATGTTTTTAAGGGCTCAACAGGGTTTCCCTTTAGCTGGCACCCAAGTAGGTTGCACATGTGGACACTGGAGGCATGCAGAGGCGGTCCTGGCTACATTTACGCCCTGGGCGAACTATCTCCTCCCCAACAACAACCTACCCCCAACCCCTTGGGGGGGTAAAACAATAATGTTTTAGATTTGTATTACTTTATTATGTATAAAAGGTAACAAGAACACACAAAACACAAGATAAATAAATGAATAAATGAAATACAGTATATAAACACCAATGTAAATTACACAAATCCTTCATCACGGGATCCACCATGTTTGGGAATTTTTTCACCATTAACCAATGTCTTCTTGAAATACTGGTGTTGGCAACTTCTTCCATCCAACTCATTTCTGGGAAAAACAAAGTCAGCAGGTACCTCACTTGGTCCTCTGCAAACCAGCTGTGTCCGAATTCTGTCAGTCAGAACTGAAGGCCAGTTAGCAGGGTCAGTAGACAGAGGCTCATCCTCAGGCACGGGGTTTGGAGGGGTTTCTTGTTGAGGCATTTCTAATAAAGAGAAAATGGTATTGTCATTAGTATACATGTTACTCACAGAATTTATAGTGTGTACAAAAGTTTAAAAAATATGCAAAAACGCACACATACACCCCCACACACTCTCATGCATACACACACCTGAGAAATCCTGCGAGGAACATGTGGCTGAGGAGGTAGATAGTTCTCATCAGACTCCATGGCCATGTCTGTGGCTGCTGTGGAAGCACCTGACTCATTTTGGCCAGTGGGTGCTCCAGCTCCAAAATATTTCAGAAGTGCCCCTGAATTTACAATTAAGATACAATGTGTTAATTAGATCACACTCACATCACACATGCATCAGTTACCCAATTAAAATGACCATAATGCACATTTAATAATAATAATATTTGTTAACATCCTATAAACTAAGCATAACACACTACAAATGATTTCAAAAGCTATATCACATGTAGCTTACAAAATGCCATGTCAATGTATATTAGAAGTTGTTTAAGTTGGCAAGTGAGCAAGTGTACAGTAATAAAAAAAAAATCCACAGTCTGTGTGAATCTGCACTTGTGTTGCAAAGACAAACCAGACTAGGTTGCCTATGGGTGAAACTAGTTGCATGACATGATGTCAATTCTAATAGTTGCTTGTTCAGCAAAACTAAATACGACCAAATCCAGTCATCTTCTGTGGCTAATAGCAACATATTGGCAAGAGGCCTTCTTTTCTTCGTTTTCTAAACTGGGCACCTGATGCTTCTTTGTTTTTTACTTTGGTCCATGATGAAGACTCGACATAATTAACCACTATACCTTTGCCAACACCGTCGATTCGCCCGTCAATCAACCGGAGTCACGTGAGGTCACGTAGATGACTGAACAGATTTTTTTTTTTTTTTCAGGGCGCTCCTGCGCCCTCACATAGATTGTGCCCTGGGCGGTCGCCCACATTGCCCATAGCAAAAACCGGCCCTGGAGGCATGCCCATCCATTGTGACACATACCACTATGCTGCACAATATAATACACACACACATAATTTTTCCCTAACCTTTTTCACATAAGATCTGTCCTTAATCAATGAAGTTATCAAACAAGGAGTCAGATATTGTATTGCATTATATTCTAAAGGTGTTATTGATATTGTGTCAACCCCTTGAATGTATTTAACTTCTTTTTCATTTGAATCTGGCCTCCTTAGATTATTTTGGACAACCTTATTTATAATTAATTGGTAGAAAAGTGACATGACTTTGCTTTGACGATTTTATGTCATTAGTCTGAGATTAGATTAAACCATTCACATTTTTTTTAAATACTTTTTATTAGTTTAACATACCGTATTTTCACGACCATAAGGCGCACCGTACGAAAAGGCGCAGTCTCAGTTATGTGTGCCATTACTGTATTTAACACACACATAGGGCGCACCGTACGAAAAGGCGCAGTCTACACACACATATGGCGCACCGCCTTACAACAACACACACACAAGCATACAAGTGTGCGTATTTAAAAATAGAGCGGGAGCAAAACTGAGTTTGATTGTGCTTTATTTAAGTCTTTATTACAAAGTACTAACATTTTTTAAGCACATTACCACAGCACACATTAGCACATTGCCGGTAATCGTCAATAATCAAACCAATCGAAGTCCTCATCCTCCGTTTCTGAGTTAAACAGCTGCGCTAAATCAAATATGCCAGTTCTACTTTCTTCGCTGTCAGAGTGACTTTCCGTGCCGTGCTGCCCCTCGGAAATGATGCCGGCTTTTGCGAAAGCTCGAACAACAGTGCCAGTAGACACGTTAGTCCACGCATCTACAATCCATCCGCAAACTGTGGCGTAACTTGCCCGGCGCTGCCCTCCACTCTTTGTGAAACTGTGGTCTCCATCCATATGGTCGTGAAAATACGGTAGTTTAAAACATACAACATAACATACATAACATGACGAGGGGAGGATTGTGCATTATGCATTATGTGAAGCAGCAGAGTCAAAATAAGCACATCATATGTAAGAATATAAGGATGCTGCTCAAAAATAGGGGGAAAATTTAAAAAAAAATCTTGATGGAGGGTTTGACTCTTGTCTTTGCGGTTCATATGAAATCAGGTCTTAAAGTTAACACATAGCTGAGCCATTTTGAATAGTTCTCTTCAAAAATATCAGTTTGGTTTACTTTAAATGTAATTCTCTCCATAACATATATATTGTAAATTTATTATTATTAAATCAATCCACTCGTTTATTGTTGGTTTGTCTTTCTTAAGCCATTTTCTTACACCCCACTAACAACACTCTCAACAGGTATTTGTCCCGCTTTGCCTATTCAAGTCCATCTAGATCACATAAGTACATGACTTTGACGTTTAGAAACATTTTCCTTTTAAAAATTGTCTCCAGGACCCCATGAATCTCTCTCCAAAATGGAGCCACAGAGGGACAGCCCCAAAAAATGTGAAAATGATTTGCTGAAGTATTTCCACAGGACCTCCAGCAGGCAGTCTGATCAGAATAGTTGGTCTTTTGTGCTGGAGAACGAAAGAATTCAGAGTCACGTTTTTCCAGCTGAATTCCCTCCAGGAGTGGGGGCTTATCACTGACCACTGCTGTCTGCAAGTCCTGTCCCATTCCTCTTGTGAGACTGTGAGGCCTCCCTCTGCTTCCCATCTTTCCTTAATTTCCAGAGTATGATCTCCTTTAAGATTTTAAAGAGCTGAGTATAGTTTGGATATTATCTTTTGGAGGGTGGCATCATTGTAAACCCTCTTAAAAATGTTAAAAATTTCATGCCTACCTGAAGCAAAATCCCATTTCTTGCTGACAAAATCCCTGATTTCTAGATGTCTGAAATGATCTTGGTTTTGGAGACCAAATTTTTCTTTTAGGTCCTGTAGTGATGGGAATTCCGGCTCTTTTTAGTGAGCCTGATCATTTTGCTCAGCTCACCAAGAAGAGTCGGCTCTTTCGGCTCCCAAGTGGCTCTTCATTTTACCATTTATAATTCAGGCAAATTTAGCGCTGTTTTTACTTGTGATTTGTATTTGAACGCATATATATCACTTGTATTCCAATAATTTGCTCTAGCCAACTGTATTTACAGTTGTAAAATCCATTGTAACTCCCTGAAACCACCCAATGAACCACCCAACTTGCTTGAAGAACCACTCTGCTACACAAAGCAGATAGAAACACCTATAAAAACCTAAGCATAGAAATTTTAAAGAAGGACAGCTATTGACATTTTATTTTTTTATATTTATATAAACACACACACACACACACACAAAGTACTGAAAAAAAGAGAAATTAAATAACAGCACTGCAGTAAATGTGCTTTGTTAATGCCCACCACTAACATCTGGACAAATAAAACCAAAATGTTTTTGGTATAGTGTAAAAAATAATATATTTTTGCACCACACTCCTCTCTCTCCTTCAGCGTGTCCCCCTCCTCTTGTCACCTCTCAGCGCTGCTACCCCTGCCCCTCCCTGCTTGGTGGTATGCTCCATAGACATATATACATAGACGCCGCATTGAACGCTGAATTGTACGTCGACGTCGCCGCCATATTGGAAATGGCAGGTCTGCCCGTAAACTAATACAAGGAAATGGACTGAACTTCATAAAGCGCCTTTCTACAAACTTCTTTAAGTTAATGCCTCTTATACACCCATTCACACACACACTAATATATCTGGGAAACAAACAATGGGATTATCTCCTATACTCCTGGAGCTTTTCTTTCACTCGTGACTCCATTTGTTTTCCTCCGTCGGCCACTTGTTGGCATGGGAACGCCTTCAGTATCCTCTCCTCTAAGTTGAAGGACGGCTCCTCTCTGACAGCGGGCACGTCCATACCCCGTGCCCGCAACTCCCATGTAGCCTGATGTGCTAAACCATTCATATTTTAAATCATCTAATGTACTTCTATTTGTGTCTACTAACCTATTTATTACCCAGACTTTATAGGAATTACACAGTGACTGTGTTAATTTTCACATGAAAGGCTTTTTTTTTTATCACTTTGTGTGTATTCCTATTGTTTATATATATTATACAAAGAAAGCACATACAACTTGATTAAGAACATCGTTTATTCAACAGTGGATCTTCAGTAATAAATAAATGTACAGATCATTCATTCCACAATAGAACTCAGGGAAAGTTTTTTTTCTTATGTAAATGTCCAAGTCGAGGATTGATATTGCCATAATGGATTAAGATAGATGGACTAACACATGTTTTGTCTCCAGGTGCATCGTTCAAATATATAAAACTTTATATCCACAGGTCTCTTCTTCTAAAGTTTTAGTTTGTGTTTGTGTTGTGGTTAGCGTTAACTCTTGTGTCTTCCCCCTGCAAGTATCCCCCAAAAGGCAGATCGCCGTCCACCCTGGGCACAGTTCTGCTCTAGGTGTTTTCTTCCTGTTAAAAGGGAGTTTTTCCTCGCCCTGACAAGTGCTTGCTCATGGCACTTGAATAAATAGTTCATATGTCCATATAATGACTGTTTGTTTTTTA
Source organism: Larimichthys crocea (assembly GCF_000972845.2). Lineage (NCBI taxonomy): Eukaryota > Metazoa > Chordata > Actinopteri > Sciaenidae > Larimichthys > Larimichthys crocea. The sequence goes on from NC_040032.1 coordinate 4,429,785, forward strand.
TTTGTTCATATTGCTTATGTTAATGTGTTTTAGTTTCATTATGTTTACTGAGGTGCATCATTGATAGCATTTCAAATTATTATTATTCATTATATAAGATAGCTATTAGTAGTGAAGGATCTAATCTAGATTCTGAGTCAGGGGCTAAACTAGCAGTCCTTATAGTTTTCAACACCAGTCTTTAGTGTGAATGGTCTGCTGAGCTCTTGTTGAAACTACAAGCTGTCTGGCTTCTGGCCTTATTTGCTGGTTCATTAATATTAACTTAAAGAAATGGACAGAATAATGCAACAGTAGTTCTAAACCAGTTCTGAAGTCTTAATGTTGCAACTTAAACAATATGAAACATATACTGCATGATGATGGGAGATTACCAAAGGGTTAGACCCTCCTAAAACTGTTCCCTATGTTTTAAGTTTCACTCTGGTGAACTAATAGACAACATTTAAATGGAACATGTATTTCATGAACGAGTATTGGTAAATGTGTATTTGTAGATCACAATCTGATGTATAACCAATCCAAATAAGACTGCAAAGTAAATAATAACAACATATAAATTATTATATAGTATTACATAAAAATGCAGCTGCAACATGGATATGGGCAGACAATATAAACTTTTATGTATGAATGTTTATATACAGCTCTGGAAAAAATTAAGAGGGCATTCCAAGTATCTTCACATGTATGTCACCCATTCTATTCCAGTGTCTGTTGAAATCACAAGCACATCTCATTCTACTAAATGAGGTACTGATTAGGTGATCACCTGAGCCAAATCTATAAAAACCACTGCTAGTTAGTGTTGGGTTTTTCCACCCACCCCGAGTTCTGCTGACCTAGTGTTCTACAGAGAGATATTCAGTTTCAAGAAGACACAATTCAGTTTCACCTTTGCAAAGGGACCTTTGCAAAGGGAGAACCCAGCATATACAGACTCCGCAGTCTGCCTCTACTCCGGTCTGCTGAGTTCTGCCCATCTGCAGTTCAGGCTCGTTTTATTATCACACATAGGAAATAGGTGTTACACTCTTAACAGGACGTGAACATACATCTTTCATGCCTATACATGGTAAGACAACTCAAGCAGGATGCGGCTAGCTGAAACCTATTGTGTAAGACATCTCGTGACTGTTTCTAATCCTGAGATTTCCTGTTCGGACCATGGGTAAAAGTTTCCTGTTTTTCTGCTCGCGTAACAACAGGCACCTCTCTGTGTATTACCCCAGAGTGTCTTACAGTTGCACAACACACATAGCTGTTTTATCTTGTCATGAATTCTATCACACACACCAATAAACACTTAACACACAATATATGATTGAACATTACACATTCTCACATTAGGGTTAGGGTTATATGCATAACGATTCCAAACAATCCCTCTAAACATGGCCTATTTTTCAAAATTGCATTTTCCTATTATAAAATATCAACACTTAATGATCAAGCTTGGCATTCTAATTAAAATCTACCTTATTTACGAACTATTTACAGTACTAGCTAATTTTCATCCCCTCACACAATGGTATATTCCAACGTGACTTTGCTCGTGATCAACTTCCGCGCAGTCTGCCCGGGGGATTCAACCATAGACATATATACATAGACGCCGCATTGAGCGGGTTGCTCGTTAGTCGCGATACGTCAACGGGTCTGCCATATTGGATAATATAATATAAGTTAATGCCTCTTATACACCCATTCACACACACACTAATATATCTGGGAAACAAATAGGCACCAAAAACAACGTATGTAACTTTTAAAGTGATGATTAAAAAAGTTTACTCCTTATGTAAGCACCAAACCAACGTATGTATTTTTCTAATGCTGAGTGTTTACAGCTACTAATGTGTGTAACACTGTTACTGTGATGATAAATAGAAATATTTATATTTAACATTTAATCTGTGTCTGTAATAACCAGATCCTGAAATGTAGATGTGACATGAGGGTTTTCTGAATTCCTTCTTTGCGCATTTCTTCCGAAATGAAGTCCTAAAACCTGAAATTCCTTAAGCAGCCACTAGAGACAGGCAGCAGAAGTAAGTCAATCCTTATAAGTGCCCCTATTAAAGTGCCCAAATTCACAGCAGAAATAAACATGTTCACAGCCTGGTTCAGGCAACGGTTTTGGTCTCTATAGCTAATTTCCCCATCCATGATCCTTGATTGACAGGTAGGTGCCGTTACAGATGGCTTATTTGAGCACCCAGGCCTCATTCGGCCCATCTCAGGTCCACCCATGACGTCTTTGCTGATATTTAGATTATCTGGGAGGTGGAAGAAGTACATCCAACATGGTGGCCTCCAGCATTGCATATTTTTGGCACTTTGTATTGATATTGTAATTAACAGCTCAGTGGAATATCATTCTGCTGTCTGGAAATCCCTGAAAAAATAAATAAAGTTTAGAATGACTTCAAAAACACGATTATTATGGCAAATCTTTTAATTTAACTGCTTGGTGAAAGACTTCTTCCAATGAGACATTAAGAGATGACAAACTTAGAAAACCTGCAGTTTTCTGCTGGTTCCTTCTATCAGATGTGAGATTTGTGAAAATTCTGAGCAATTTAATGATATTAACTGAACATGGACAGAAATGTGTTTATAATTTTACTGTTGTGCTCGTCGTTTCTGCCTCTTCATTTAATGTCCTCTTTTGAGACTTTTGAAACTACCTCGGGGCATAAATAACAACCAGGGCTAACAACAATATACCAAGACACAGAGACAAAAAAAGACTAGTGGCAGCTACCACTGAAATGATACTCTCTTACCTTTTTTAACTGTCACAGCTCTTGTTTTCAAATGTATGTGGCAGATGCAAAGGCACAAAGACAAAAGAAGTAGAAAGACAACACCAGCTCTCACAGCCATAACGACACGGACGTAAGAAATGGCATCTATAAAACACAAATATAAGATCAAATTAGACTGTACTGATGCACACATTTGTTTCCCATGCATCAATATGCACTTTAACACATTCAGCACATTTCTTGTCCAGCTGCTTGAGGACTCACTGTGGCCTCTAGTCTGCATCAGTAAGAGACCGTCTGTTAAAATGAACGAACTGTGCTAGTGGATAGAGATAACACCACAAATACTGTATGCCCAGAATTAGTCAAAGAGAATGTCTTTACCCATGGAGGTGTTATTGTCAACACATTTTAGTCTGGAGACACAGATGTCTGTTTACGCAGATTGGAACGTCAACGGCCAGCTATCTATTATGTCTAAGAAGGCAGCAACAGGTCTCTTCGACCCTGGCCCCCACAGTGTTGAGATAGGCTGGCACCTAGTCGAAGCCAAACAATTAAAACTGCAGAGGACCTCAAGGCCCACACATGACCTTGTGTTACCTAAGGATAGAAAATTCCATAACAGATGTCAGCTTTGCTAACATCCTGTTCTCTCCCACTTCCTCTATAGAGTCTAGAGGGCAGTCCATAACAGAGCTGGCCCTCTTCACCAGTATGTTAAGTCTTTTCCTGTCCTTCTCTGTTCTTCCCCCTCTCAGGCAGACAACTGCATAGAATAATGCAGATGCCACCACAGAGTCATTGAAGGTTTTTAACAGAGTCCTGAACACTCCAAAGGACTTTCTACTTTGATTGTCTGAAAAGAACAAAAGTCTTTTCAGACAATCATGTGCACTCATGTTTATGTGCACTCATTTCAGATCATCTCAGCCTTTACTTTTGCTGTCGTTCCAGTGTCTCTTTGCTCGGCTCTCTGTTTAAATGAGAGGTGCAGAGAAGACACAGAAGTCAGTACTGGTTACAGAGGCTCAGTACTAAATGACACGCTAACACACTGAAAGATTCTGTGTTTTTAGTTGAGGTAGGCCAGGCCAGAAAATATTCAAATTAAAAAGTAGACCTGGTATGCTATGTGGAGTGAACACTGAGCCTTGTCTAAAAATAACTAGCATTTTCTTTTTGTTTTTTTCTTTTTACTTGCCTTGTATTTGTAGATGCACAGTCACATTTCTCAGTAAAGCGCCTTTAGATCCATATTCTGTCAACAGGTAATCTCCAGAGTGTTTCTTCATTGCGTTTCCCAGTTTGAAGGTTCCATTAGTGAATAATTCAAAGTGATTTACATATTCATTATTCACACTCACATTGTGATTTTTGACTTTTAAAATCAGGAATTTGTTATCCTTTGTCAACCTAATATCTGGATTTTCTGTGTTTCTCAGATGAAATAGCAACGGCTGCCCTGCTGTTCCAAAACATCGAGCTCCAGGTCCAGAGAAGTTACATTCAATAGACCCTAAAAAACAAAACAATGCAATATTCAATGTAAAATACAGATAGGGACAAATTGTTGTTACTTATGTCCAGCACATTTTATGGTTTCATTATATTTTTTCATTGTTACATCATTTGATATTGCCAGAGTCTTTACTTTGTAGTCGTAGTATTATTTACAAATTAATATTTAATCTATCAATTGCATTTAAATTCAGTAGTTGTATTAATAAACACTGATATCTACCTATCAGTGTTTATTGCATGAATTAGTGTCTATACATCATACCACACAACTGCAGTAGCATATTTTTAAACTTAAATGTACCTTTTGCTAGAGTTGTTGTTGCGAGGGCGCTGAAGATCATGTAGATGGAATTCATTGTCTTTCTGTAACACATAAATCTATGTATACTATAAAATTACAAAAAATCATTATTTCATTATTAAGTTGTCTGTTTAAAGTTAATTGAAACTATGCCTGAACAGTAGCATTTATGGAGCATCTATTTTCATTTTATTATTATAATTCATTCATTAGATCTTCTACTAAAGACTAAAATTGAAAAGTGTCACTCACCCTGTTTCACAGTGGTGAGTTATCTTCTTTGTGTCTGTTTGAGGCTCATAGAAGGGTAGTTCATGGTCTTGTATTTTTGTTGTCTTGATACGTGATGAGAATCAAGGAAGCGGTTGTTCTTGTCACCCACTTTTAGCCCATGAACTATGTACTTAAATTGCCTGTTATAGCAGCTCTCACCTTAGCGAACATCTTCCATTTTCTAAATGCAGTTACAGTATATTTTTTGACATGATTATGACTTAAAATGTAGTATGTAAGTATGTATTATAAGCTACCATAAAACAAATTTTGGTGTAGGGGCCATAGATTAGGCCACAGATTGTGAGCCAAACCAAATTGTCAAAGTATGGGCTATACCATAACTAGTATGTTAGGGTGTTATTGTGTGAAGCACTTTGTGTTACAGTGTTTTGTATGAAAAGTGCTGTACATATTGATTGATTGATTAATTGAAGATTAAAGCGTTTAAGGCACATTATCCTACTGACAAAAAATGCTATGCAAGGACTATGTTTTACCCTTTATTAAATCCCACTACCATACTTTGGGTACAACATTTACTTTTTAATTTGTGTTTTTTACAGTATAGTGTAAGAGCATCTTAGACCTGTTATGGAGATGACTTGTTCCTGCAAAGCACACATACATGGATACAGATTTACTGTGTAACCAGTAAATTAAACGTACTAACAAACATCTGCATCACTAACTTCATCAGGCAACATGTAGTGTCAAATGAAAATGTGAGAACATGTGCTTGCTTCTTAAATACACTGAGAGCAGTGTAAGCCTTAAAAATATCTATAGTAAAAGTGTCAAGCCACAAGCTAGGTAGCCACTGCTCATAGGTTAAGGCCACAGTGATAGCAGAATGTGAACGTGTTTAATGAGGTTTCCTGATGTGTGAGTTTTATTTATTTCAGCTGCAGTCATAACAGTCATAACATACTGCTGAACTACTGCTGTGAATGATTCAACATTTTCAGACTGACACTTAAGTACAGTTAACTCTCCTTGCTAAAGTGTATAGACCTCCTTATTCATTTAACCCTGTTATATTGTAATCCTGCCTGAAGATGGGAGTTGTACAGATATGTCCGTCACTAAACTTTCTTATATATATATATATGAGAGAGAGAGAGAGAGAGAGAGAGAGAGAGAGAGAATGTTCAATTAAACCAACCTGACTTTACCCTATTTAATATAAAAACCTAAGTTATCACAATTAGAATTCAGAGTTCTCTTGCATCAGTTGTGTCAAATAAAAGCTAACCTGTTAATAATTATTCCTCTGTATGGTAGTAAGACACGTACATGCTATTTATTAACTATATTCACTCCTTACTTATCTGAAAGCAGATGATTTGCCCTAAATTTACAGTAGCTCATGTCACACTTCAGTGAACTGGTGCAACCAAAATCCTGTGGTGGTATTTCTACTTTTTTCAGCAAACAATTACAAAAAGAAATATTCAGTGATTTAAATTCATGCAAACATATGGAACGTCTAAAACAAAAGATAATAACATTATAAGTGAGTGCTGCTCAGCTGAATGGTCTGATTGTTTGAGTTTGTCTTGAAGGAGCACACTGTGGCCCAGTTTAAAATATTGCTGGTTGCTGTTTTGTCTCTGTTGTTTTCCTGATTGTATTTTAGATCACAGTATTCAGGTTTGTCCAGTCCTGTTTGTTTCTGCTTCTTATTTATGTCCTGTTCTTCCCCTCTCTGCTGCCTTTTTTCTGAGACAGGGTTGACAGTAACGTCCTCCAGTGATGTTACTGGGCCACCATTCTGCTTCCAAATCCAGCCTAGGAACAAAAAACCAAGCAAGGGGTCAGTCTCTCAGAAGCAGTAGCAGTAAATCAGTAAGGTGGATGAGTTTGTTTCACATCAGTAGTAGGGAACAGATAGAATTTTGTTCAGATTTAAAAGTTAAGACAATAACCTCTTCCCTGTCTGCACAACAGGGTCACCCTCGTAATGAGGTCATCAAGTGGCTGTAGCGAGGTCATCCACACAGGAAGAAAGTCCCAGTTCTGCAGTCTTTGTGGCAAACAACCAGGTCTGTGCACCTGGAGCATGTTTACTGCTGCACAGGATAGAATGACCATAATGACTGGTACACCAATCCCAGTCATCACCTTCCACCCAGCCATGGAGAGGGCAAACACAAGGGATGGGAACAGCAAGAAGCAGAGGAGGAGGTACAAAATGGCAAACCAGCGGTACCTGTGTATGTGAGTTATTAATACAATATTTTGATTTCCTTTGAAGCTTCACCTAACATCCTTAGATATTTTGTTAGCTATAGTTTGTTTCTACAACAGTACCTGGCAGTGCAGCGACCAAGGGCACAGGCCATACGTATGGGTAAGCGGGTGGCTGGTATGGGATACCACAGCAAAATACCAAGGAGGTTAAAGAAAAAATGACATAAAGCAACCTGAAACAAAAAAGGAGTTGATTACAAACGTCGCCATAAAAGAGAAACAAAGCTTGCTTATGAACCACCTCATATACATTCTACCACCTATCGGCCCTCAGCCACAGTTAGTTAGTATCTGACACCTTGGAGAGAGAGGGACTACATAATATGTAAATGTTTTTGCCCTCCAGTGGCCAAATATATTAATGGCAGGTGTGTGTGTGTGTGTGTGTGTGTGTGTGTGTGTGTGTGTGTGTGTGTGTGTGTGTGCGCGCGCATACCTGTGTGGCAGCAGCCAGTTTATCTCCTGAACTGGCAAGGGCTGCTAGTGTAGCTGTTGTTGTGGTCCCAAGGTTGGACCCCAGGGTTAAAGGGTAGGCTCTTTCAATAGTGATTACACCAATCCCTGAGGGTTTATAGTATGCTTACCATAAGTGAACTCAGGTACAATAGCTCTAGTTCTGCATTTGACAAAATCTAGATTGTAGTAATTTCAACTATAGACTGTATAAAAACTGGACCTAGTGTTTCTTTTATTGTAAAGATATTGTTGAAACTGAACTAATATCCTACACATGGAGGATTTTTAACAATAATCTATAACAATGATCTGTTACAGTTCTGTTAATACTGTACCAAGCTAGTGGTAGAATATTGCATATACTGTAACTATAAAAACACTGAGGTAGTAATTTATTAATTTGTGAGATGGACAGGAAAAGAGGAGATGGTTACTGAAATTCCTAGTTGCCTTCAAAGCAATAAGTAGTAATCAAAGTATTAAACATATTGTTGAATTTCAGAAACATTTAGTAAACCATGATTAAAAATCAATGCAAAGAAAATCAGTTCACACATGATATTTGTGTGTGTGTGTGTGTGTGTGTGTGTGTGTGTATTACCTATGAGAGGAGTGATGGCAGAGGTGAAGACAGAACTACTTTGAACCAAAAAGGTCATGCCTGCTCCCACTAATAGAGCCAGATAACCTGCCAGCCAGGTAAAAGGGAAGGGAAAATCTACAAGACAAGAACAAGACCAAGACCACAGCATGAATGTGTCCTCCCGCACATTGTCATTGTTAAAATTAAGATCCAATTTAAGGTTAGGATCTTGGTGTATCTGTGATGTATTTAGGGTTAGGCCTTTAATATTCCCACTGCATATTACCTGTATTAACAACGTTATTAATAACACTGGCCACCTGGCCCTTCAGCAGAGAGTTGAGCAGCTTAACTAGCAGTATCAGACAGCTGCACAGCACCAACAGGGAGCAAGCCAGAAGGATCAGACCTATGGCCAAGTCTGACAAAGAGGAGTCCACAAAGAGATGCCTACCTAGACAGAAAGATATCATAAAGATTTGATGTGAAGAAATGAGAAAGATTATTTGAGTGAGAAGCAAATTTTAACCAGCAAAATGTCTGAAAAAACCTCAAGCTTAGTATTCTGTGTGTTTCATCACAGTGCATGTTGATGATTGATGCACACCGGGGTACTTGGGACGTTTGTGCGTCATGATTACTGTATGAATTATTTGCATTTATCTAATAGTTTAGGATAATATTCATTTAAATTAGTTAATTAAATGAAATATTGTAAACGTAAGTCAATAATGTATGTATATAATAAATATCATGTTTGTGAATACAGTCTATAAAAGATATAAAACATAACAACAACAAAATGACATACATTTCCATGCATGTCCTGAAAGGTTGTATGTTCCCCAGGATGTTTCATTGTCCTGTCAGCAATGACAAACACACACTGAGGCGAAGAGATGGCGAAACTATTTGTGTAAGAATCAAACATTAGCAGCACACAGTATTCAGTACACTTCTAGTTTCCATACCATGATCATATGAGACCAGTACCTGCATTGTTGTAGTTTGACACCATTTCTTCACCAAACTCTGGTTCCTAATACTCTGATCTCCTGTAGCGATGGCTGTAATGACTGACCGATCCAGCTACACAGACAGAATCATGGTATGACATTATTACAGTTTGTTAAAATTACAGTTTATTGCTGCCATTGATTGTCTACAGAGAGGTTACACAGGAAGTTACAGGGTGTTAATATGACCTGTTTTTTGATTTGTAACCAACTTGTTGGAAAGTTTGCTCTCATAATAACCTATAACATGATAAACCTACAGTATGTGTCCCTGACTGAAGCATGCATAGTGTCAAACTACGAGGTGTCTAGTATTTTATTGCTCTTAAGTTGCTTAGTTCCACTGTCACTGACACGTTTTTATTTTGTGCCTCTGAGCACCCTCACCTCGTTTTACAGTATGTGTGTAATAAGTAACCTTTTTATGTAGAATAGTTATGCAAAATCACTTTAATAGGTGACGTTTTCACGAGAGCCATCTTTCTCTCTATTTTCTCTCTCTTTTTTTTCCTTTTTGTTAGGGGTGAGTAAATTCCACTTCTCACCAATTTAAAGTATATATAAAGTTTGCTTTTGAAGCTATGAACAATCTGTTTTTTCTGTCGATTATTTCCTATGAACTGTTCTCTTCACAAGTAGCATTTTCCCCCTCACTAAATTTATTTCTGTATCTGTCCTAAGATAATATGTCCTTTGCTTGTGAAAATAACCCAACACAGTACCTGGATAATAGTTTTAGTCAGTGGCTCAGTGAGGACTTTAAGAAGTTCAGGAGCTTCTTCTCCGGTGCTGAGCTGTAGTGTGTCAACCACTGCCTGTGACATTCGCCTCAACAGCCCACTCACAGCTTCCAGAGGGAGAAGCACCAAAACAGACAGCCAGTTAAAACAGTCATGGACTGTAGCTCCAGCAAATGCCCTGAAATAGACAAAATTTTGGATTTTGTTTTTAAAAAAATTTAAAATAAATATAAACACAGGGAACAAACACAAACAGCAGTACCTTTCAAACTCATCTCTCTCTCCAGCCTGCATTAGAGCAACAATGGTGTTGGTCACCGATGTTCCGATGTTGGAGCCCATGATGATAGGAATGGCTGACCGAACATCCAGCACTGTATAGAAAGACATAGATTAGACAAAATGTAACAAGACCATGTCTTGTCAAAGTGCTCGCGTCACACAGTTTAAGGGTCTGTAACTAAAATGGTTAAATACTTAAGTACTTTAACTCACAACCAGAAGAGACAAGGCTGACTATGATGGAGGTAGAGGTGGAGGAGCTCTGGACTAACACTGTCACTAGTATTCCCACCACCAGCCCTGCAACTGGGTTAGATAGAATGGTATTTTCCTGGAAGATATCTCCTGCTACCCTGCCTGGAGGGAGAGACAGAGGAATAAAGTTTAGCATCCACAATAATAAATCAAATAATTGTCTGTAATAATACATGTGTTAATATATTTCAGAATTTATCTCACATACGATTTGAGTACTGTAAAATTGTAAGTTTAAGGAAACTGCTGATGAGGGAGGGTGATGAGATGAGACTGCTTACCTCCAGTCAGTTGGAAGGCAGAACTTAGAATGTCAAGGGAGCACACGAAAAGGTAGAGGAGCAGAAAGAGCAGTGGGATTTTGCAGAGAGCAGATACCACCGTTTTTACTCGTTGTGTTTTTGGCTGACATTCCATGGTCAGATCCTGGAGGGCATTGATTATGGGTAATAAAAGCAGAATGAATACCGTCACATAATACTCCTGAAAGGTTACAGTAACATATCACGCTAGGGGGGAGTCATATACTGTATACAAGTGCAACAATTTACTTTAAACAAAGCTGTGAGCTAAGCACAAACAAAATATAAAACAAAATACTTACTGTATAATCCGTACTACTTCAAGTACACGTGAACAGAAGTTTGTAGAAATACTGTTATGACAACATACCTTTAGTTTTGATGAAACTGTGTCTGCTACAAATGAATGCTGACTTATATTGCAACTGATAGCAAAAAATAAAGAAACAAAACCATAGAGGAATGAGAGTGAAAGGATAAGAACAAGATTATACTTTGTGCAGCATACATTGCTTTTGTATAGGTAAAGAAAAAAGGAATGGAGGCCAGAATGAGATTGCAAAAACGAGAAAGAAGAAAGAGAGAAAAGGTAGAAAAGAAAGGGAGGCACTACTGTGTGGTATATATTAACTCTAGAGCATCGGTGACTGGTGGTATAATGGATAGCCAAGACTCCTCCTTATTCTTTGTTTCCTTTCAATCCCTTTTTGTCTTCACATATAAATATATTACATATTTGTGTCCACAATATGGTTTCAGTTTGCCACAGCCTTTATTTTCCAATTAGGCTGCCACAAAACTAAAAATATGTCAGGGCAGGGCAAACTGGTCTCAAAACAGCACTGCCATATGCATAAAGAGAATAAAGTCAACTACAGTACAGATAAGTAAAATGGTAATATCAAGGATTAGACCTGAACTGCTTGTTTTCATGTTTATAGACTAAACCACCATTTTTTCTTTTTCATCCAAAATTAAGTAAGTCTTTAAGTTTTATTTACCATGTGTACATTCGGGTTTACAAGGGTTGAGGCTGTTGTATTTTTGTTCTGTTTTTTTTTTTTTGTTGTTGTTGTCTGTTATTGTCTGCAAGGGTATAGTTGAATGCAATTTTAAATACTTATTTTTTTCCTCATCAGATTAGGTTGTTATTGAATCCTAACAATGAAATATCTGGTACAGCCTCAGAGAGACATCAGCATGGCTGTAGACCAGGGCTGTCCAAACTTCTTTTAAAGAGGGCCAGATTTGACAATGTGAAGATGTCCCGGGGCCAATATTAACATTTAAAAAAAACATTTTTACTGTTCTGCAACAATTTTTTTTTCAGCAAAGCCAATCAAGCGTTAACAAACGGTTTTTAGATTTAGAATTCTACCTTTCTTTCACACCTGGAGTCAGATAACAGAGAACAAATTGTATGGGACATGTTAAACATTCAAGTTGAAACAAATCTTAAGATCATGTTCCTATAAACCTATAATAAATCTACTGAGATTACCTGCACAGGGCATAGGGCATAGTTGTACACTGACAGACAGTAGATAAGACTTTGATTTGCTGATTAGCAGGCACTCCTCATATAACATGTACAAGAAGAAGAAGATAGAAGAACATTGTGGGATTATGAACACTTACGATGAAACTACAGCTTTCCTGGGTCACTGGGGACGTTTCCAGCAGATTGTCTTCTTCCTCCTCTGTGCCAGCACCATTCCTAATGGATCCGGAGTTTTATCCATCATCTTTGTGGCTGCCATTCCCAGCCACCACTGCCTGGTTCCTGAGCTCAACCTGACTCAAGATTGGCTCAATGTTATTATCCCAATAAAGGTAAATTAAATGTTTGACACAAACACAGCATGCTACAATGGAAGACAGTGGGTTGAAGTGTGGGACGTTTCTATTTTCTATAATTCTAGAGGGGTGTTTATTTGTGCTGAACTAAACATAACAAAACAAACATGTTTTGTTTGTTTTATTTCTCTGATCACTGGCTTTCTGACTATCTTCTGTCTAGTCTCTCTTTCTCCACTACTGGCTCTGGCTCCCTCTTTCCCACCCTCCCTCTGTTGCTTTCCCCCTCTTTCTCCCCCTCTTTTTCCTCAAAGGAAAGGTCTCCAAACAAAACTTGGTGTCACCATTTTGCAGCATAGACTGCCAGCCAGACTCAGACATAAAAGCTGGTATGAGATAAACCATGTAGCGCTTGTGAAGTTTCAGTGTCTTAAATCTGGCAACCCATATGAGCTTTAGTCTAAGGCACAAGGGGCGGGAGTAGAAAATTTTGAATTCGGACTGCAGTATCCATTTTAACCACCAGGTACCAGTGTTACATATTTCTCTTTTGACAACCATGTTACATGTTGAGTTGTTGTCTAAAGCTATTTGTCACCTTTATAATTAATCTTACAATTAATGCTTTTGTGTTATTTTCATTCTAATTCAATACGTTTCAGACAAGGTGTTACCAACAAAGTTTGTCATTTTGTATGTCAGGTGGTGAATGGGAAACAGGAGCTGAGTAAATGCAGCAGATACAGACTGGATGTGGTCAGAAATCTCTCTGCCCAGGCTCTCATTCCTGGCAGAGACATCAACCTCACAGACCTGGAGCAGGAGGGCTGTCTGGATGGGTGGAGCTACAGCAGAGACATCTACCAATCTACTATAGTCTCTGAGGTGAGTATATGTGCGCACATCTGCTATAGTTGTCTTTAAGGATTGTAACATTAACACATATTTGATTTGTTCCAGTATTCTTTGCAAATTTTATGTATGTATCTTTATTTTTCTTAAATGTCTACTTTAATGCATGACTATTCCAGTTTGACCTGGTATGCAGTGAGCAGTGGAAGCAGCCGTTCACCTCTACACTTTACTTCCTAGGAGTTCTTGTTGGATCTTTCTTCTCAGGACAGCTCTCAGACAGGTCCTGAGAACACAAGTGCTTTGAAAAGTGACCTTTAAACCTAAATATTACCCGCATAGCAGATCAAGTAAAAAAAAATAACAATAATCATTCTATACTACACTATATATATAACTATATGCAAAGGTGAAAATGTACATGACATGTTTTTTTCTATCCTGAATAAGAAATATGCCTTTCACTATTCTCTCTGTGCTCATGAAGCATTTTATTCCCACACACCCCTCAGCCTACCGCTTAAGATTTTTAATTTTCATTTTTTTAAATTTGTGTTAATTATGAGAAAGATCATAAATCTGATATAAACGTAGACAGGTAGAAATATGTTCTAATAAATAATTTCAGCAGCTTTTTAAGTCCTGAACAGTCCTGTGTTTTTTTCCTCTTGGTCCTATTTTATTGTTGGTCTCCTCAATATAGATATGGGAGGAAGCCTGTATTTTTCACAACCATGGCAGCTCAGACAATTTTTACCTTTGTTCAAGTCTTCTCTCCTTCATGGACGGTGTTCTCCATCCTCCTCTTCTTCAGTGGTTTGGGACAAATAGGCAACTACTTGTCTGCTTTCGTGCTGGGTACATATAAACACCTCCTGCTTTAACTATTAGTACAATGTATTCTCTCCATTAGACGTAGATTTGTATTTTTCTCTCTGCAGGAACAGAGACCTTGACTGGCAATGTGCGGGTCTTGTTCTCATCACTGGGTGTGTGTCTGTGTTTTGCCATCGGCTACATGGTTCTCCCACTCTTGGCTTACTTTTTAAGGGACTGGAAATCTCTTTTGCTGGCTGTCGCTCTGCCTGGTTTGCTCTACATCCCTCTTTGGTGGTGGGTTGTACTCATCACATCACAATCACATTAAGATGATTCACATGACTCATAATAGAGTTTCAGCCACAGTAACATCATTATCTTGCTGTTCTTACTGTTAAGGGCAGTTGGTTTTTATTATCATTGTTCTTTCAGTGAACATGAAAAATGCTCTCTGAAAACCCTGAGAAGGACCGTCCAAACAAACGAGTAATGTTATGATGCTTTGCATTTAGGATCTCGCCTTGTCAAATAGACCAATGAAGTTCATATCCACTGCATCAGAATTAGATGCATATTAATTACAGTAAAGCAGTCACTGCACGCTTCAACAATTCTTATAGAAATGTACAAAAAAGCAGAAATTAGATCTTGTTGTGGTAGACAGATGTACTGTCATGTACATCAATGATAAAACTGAAATGTAAACATGTTCTAAATGTGTTTATATTGTACCAGTCAAAAGTGTACAAAGCTGTCATCAAACAAAATATAAATCATTTTATAATCTAAAATCTAAAATATGTTTTTTAAAAGCCACTTCTGAACGCCGCACCTGACCTCCTGTACAAAGACAGACTTTGGGTGTGACTTAAATTAGTCAGACTCATTCATCTGTTGGATCATCAATAAATAATCAGTTCTGGGTAAACCTGTCTAACTACTGTAATTAGGTTTATGTGAAGATGATCTTCATACAAGCCCAACTGTGCTGCGCACTGTACTAGACTATGAAGCAGATCAGCTGTTTGGAAAAGATTTAGCAAGGTAAAGTGGTGAGCATATTCTTAATATAGCATACACTTTAAAAGATATTGATCTTCTTGGGTTGAGCCTCTTTGTATGGTCTGCAGTGCAGAGATCTGTTTCTGTGCTGGGATCTCTGTCTGCTTCTCAAAACTGGGATGCATGGTGCATACTGTCTACTCTACACTGATTATGCATGAGTGCCCCATATGACCCTACTTCAAAATAGCCAAACTAATCCTTTAATGAAAGAGGGTAGAGCTTTTAAAGATCACAGTAATTTGCGATCTTTAAAAGCTCCTCTTTCATTGGATACTTCACCACATTGTTAGGAAACCACAAATTATGAGTTATGATTTGCTCTTCCCTGTCATTTAATGCCACTGGTTAGCAGATGTGTAGGGTTGATAACTTTGCTCCATCTTTTTTTTGTGTGTGGAACTAATCCAAAAACAAAAATAAGACGGGCATAACACATAAGTGTTGTCTCGACTTAAAACTGGTTCATCCGCATTCCAAAAAGTGAACTTGGGTAAGCTGCCACTTACAGACAAAAAAGTCCAGATATAAATATTAAGTTGCTCCACCTGTTTCAGTAAGTGTTGCAATACATGATTTAAGTACTGCTGTGTCATTCATTTTTATTTATTTTTTTTGCTACACTTTTTTAGAGATTAACTCAGCAAATTCTAATTATTGGTTGCATTTGAAGCAGGAAGTTTTACATCCTATCACAATAATGACAACAAATAAATCAGACAATGCACTGGTGATTTAGTCCCTGACCACTGCAGTTCTGATCTTGATCAGTCTTGAAATATAATCTGGGTGCTATTTAACAGAGACAGCGATATGGCAGAGTAAAAAGTCAATACCAAGAAAAGATCGAGACCTTTAAAAAGTGGTTTTGAGACTGGTTTCAAGACAAAGATAAATCTAGAGTACTCCAATACTGCTGTCTGATCCCCAAACCTGTCTGTCTCTGTGTTGAAAACTGTGGCAGGTTCATCACAGAGTCTCCACGGTGGTTGCTGTCTCAGGGACGAGTAGAGGAGGCTGAGGCCATAGTGAGAAATGCTGCTAGGAAGAACAAAGTTGAGGCCCCACGGATCATCTTTCAAGACTACAGTGTAAGTTGGACTAAACAAAAAAACAAAATTGGAAACATTGTGGGGAATAAGTCTGTCAAGTAGTTTTATTTAAATGCACATTAAAACAGGTTTTGTTCACTGTTATAATGACCATTACAACATCCGGAACTGAAGGAAATCATTTACACCAAGCAAAACCCATTTTTGTGTTCAAAGGAGCACCTGACTTTGAAATTAAATTGTTAAATAATAATTTAAAAAAGCAAATTGAGAGAAGAGAGTTTTGTTTCTTGCAGACCGATGGGAAAAGTACCTGGTCTAAAAAAGAGGAACACCACACTGTCTTTGATCTGCTAAAAAGCCACAACATCAGAGCCACAACACTCATTCTCTGCTTGGTGTGGTGAGTCTGAGAATTTATTACACACACTATACTGTACAGCCAAAAGCATGTGGACACTCCATAAACATATATATATATATAATTAGTATTTTAGTATCTGGCTGCAGGGATTTACAGGCCTACAGGCCTACACTTCATGTTCTAATGGTGGCGTGATAACTTTTAAAGAAATGTCATCTTAATTTTATATGTGGGTTATTTACATCACTAATCTGTGTGTAGGAGCCATTTTAACACAGAATGTAGGCCAACAGGTGGCACTAGGGGTGCTTCCATGTCAATTCGTGCCAGTCTATATACAGATGTAGTGGGGCAGGTATGGCAAGGCACAGGTACGTTGCCAGAGGAAGAAAGTTTTTGACCGCCACGCCAACCACACACGTGTGTATGTTTGTATAGGGTTGCCTGAAAAATGACATGCATTGTTGGATAAAACCTAACATTCATAATTGACATTTTACACATTTCAGTCATTTATAGACTACAAATAATTATTCTATCTACGCTAACTACTGTATCGGACTTCCATCCTCAATATGTCTGCTCTCTGTATATGTCTTGCCTAGGTTCAGTCAAGTTACTGGCTATTTTGGCCTGTCTTTGAACTCACTGAAACTCAGCGCTGACCCCTACATAAGCTGTTTCATTTCAGCAGCTGTAGAGTGCCAGGGTACATTCTAGCTGGCTGGCACTGCGATACTTCCCACGCCGACCTCTGCAGTTCGCAATGCTTCTGGGAGGCGTGTCCCTGTTCTCATTCAGCTCGTGCCTCAAGGTAAGCAGTAAAAAATAATTGCCCATAACATGACCTTTCATTAGGTGCACCGGATACTGCATACTGTTTATGGTAAGCGGAAAGACATCATTAGTGGCCACTAGCAGTAATATTATATATATATAATATATATATATTATATATATATATTATATAAGATATATATATATATATATATATATATATAATAACTCAGGTGGTATGATGAGTGAATATAAAAATTAATACTATTTGGAGCCTCCCTTCAAAAAGTTTTTACCTTTCAGGAAATAAAATCGGATCCTGTGTTTAAGAAACTATTTTCCATCTCCTTCAGCTTTACCAGAGGTGTCTGTTGCACTGGAGATGCTGGGTAAATATAGTTTTACCACCAGTTCCTCACTGATGTTTGCCTACACAGCAGAGCTTTACCCAACAGTGCTCAGGAGCACAGCGACAGGGACATGTGCCACATTTTCCAGAGTGGGCACCTGCATTGCACCTTTTTTGTTACAGCTAAGTGAGTAAACTGGTTTTTAACTTTAAACTTATGTCTGCACTGATACAAAACAGGCATGCCAGAGAGGACCCAGGCTTCTCTCTTATCTTAATTTACCCTTGCCCTCCTATAGGTGTATACAATAAGTATCTGCCTTACATTATACTGGGGACTCTGGCTGTTGTCTCTGCCTTTGCCACTCTTTTCCTACCAGAGAGCTTTGAACAACCTCTACCTGAAACCTTTCAACAGATGCATAAGAGAGGGAGGTGAGGTGCTACTACTGTGAAGAACGGGTTTTGATGCTTTTCAGTATATTTTTATGATTAAATCAACAATGAATTGGTTACACCTGTTGGTAAAACTGTCACATAATTTAAACATTTAAGCTGTAAAAGTGATAATGAAGTGAGGAAACATTTAAAAAACAAAACAAAACTACTGTAGTTTCCCCACAGTCTGGACAACAAATGTTTGTCTTTTTTCTCTTTAACAGGGTGAAGTGTCCCTGCAACACTCGCACAGAAACACCAGAACCTGCTGTGCTTTTGGAAAGTCAACTGTGATTAAATAATGCACTGAATTAACATATAGCAATTGTATATCCTGACTACTCTACTCAAACTGATCATTTTACCCAGTAATAATAAAGTAAGAACACATATTTCAACTTAAGTTTTGAATTTCACTGTTTAGATTTAAGCTTTTCTACTTCCATTTTTAGGATTGAATGAATTTTTATTCACTTGTAATTCTGGGTAATCTGTAATGTGATCCAAAATGCCTGAAAAACATGTTATGACTTGTTTTGTTAATATACCAAACATTGACAATACTGTACATAATAACAGCACCTTAGTTAAGTGGGCGTAGTTAGAAACATTCCATATCCGTGTGAAACAGTCATATGCCCTGCAGCTGTAACTTACTGCGTACTTAAAGCATATCCTGTTTCCACTACCAACATACGAAAAACGTCTTAAAGCATGTGTATAATTACATCAAGATAGTATAGTGTTTCAGGTATCCAGGTGAGGAACTCCATGTTGTATTTAAGAGCACAAGGGAAACGTAAACTCCCATCAATGAACAATGTAAGTTGGTTGCCTGTTCACAGTTCATCGAATGGCTTTTTCACGTCAATTTTTTTTTCCATTTTGACTATGGAAAATATAGTCTGTACAGCTGGATTACCGGTTTTACCTACCTGTGTGCCAAGTGCGCTTGGAGCCACGTCGCAGTATGCGCTTTAAGGAAATGTCTCTTATGCTATAGCGTTCAGTTCATGTTTGGGCACGGAGGCAGTGTATGGAAGTAAGCCCAGAAAGAGAAGGATTCTTTTCACTATGGCGGATTATATCGACTCCATCGCTTTTCTGGGTCAGTGGGGACGTTTCCAACAGGTAGTCTTCTTCCTGCTCTGTGCTACCATCGTGCCTAATGGATTTGGTGCCTTCACCCTTGTTTTCCTGGCTGACACGCCGAGTCACCACTGCGCAGTTCCTGATGTCAACCTGACTGAAGACTGGCACAAAAGTATTATACCAATAAAGGTGAGATTACAAGTTTTTCTCAAAATATGCTGCTTTTTTTACGCATAAAAGTTATATCTGTGTTTGTGCAAGAGAGTAAAACATTTCAGACTTCGGGTGCGCCGCAGTTAATTAAAATTAAATGTATAGAGACAAACGTACAACAACTAAGTACTGTATTGTAAGTGACAGTTGCATGTAATTCTTAATGTGATCATATAAGATGTTTCCAAATAATATTTAGATTAAATTGGTAATAGAGAAAACGGGCATACAAAAGTGGATAAAATATTCAATATTTTGTCTACTGAAATAGATATCAACTATGCAAAAATATGATATGACGCCTGTTCAACTCTCTGCTGTATAGAATCAACTGCTACAGTAGCCAATAAAGTAGTACAGCTAAATTAATCTAGTACTGCTAGAGCTACATTCTAGGCAGGACCTACCATAGGTAAACAGTTATCACTATCACATCATTAATGTGTAAATCATAACTTTTCCTTTCTGTATTTTGTATATCAGGTGGTGAATGGGGAACAGGAACTGAGCAGATGCAGCAGATACAGACTGGATGTGGTCAGAAATCTCTCTGCTCAGGGTCTTGTTCCTAGCAGAGACATCAACCTCACAGACCTGGAGCAAGAGGGCTGTCTGGATGGGTGGAGCTACAGCAAAGACATCTACCAATCCACCATTGTAACAGAGGTAGTGTGTGTGTGTGTGTGTGTAAACAGTCTGTTGTCATATTCAGAAACTGTCTATAGACTGTTTGTTTCTCTTCTGTTTGTCTTCTCTTACTGTCTCTGTACAGTATGTGCACTATATACGATCCTTTCTTTACTGTCTCTTTTTTTTCTCTCTATATAGTGTGTCTATTTAAGGTAAGACATTCCCCTACAGCATTCTAATCTGTCTGGGTTAAAAAAAAAATGTTCATAGTAGTGAACCAGAAAAACCACTGGGATCATGTTACAGTCAGCTTTCTTATTATGACCTATCAGTACCATGCAATGGCTGTACAATTACCATAATTAACTTGAATCTTTTGACACAATAATTGCTGCAACTCTTCTTTTTGATCCAACCTGCTTCTCCAACCGTCATTAATGCACTTCTCTCTCTGTATTTGCTTCTCACGTGATTTGTATTTGCATGTGTTGAGATCAGGGCCTTGAGGTCTTTTATGCCTTTGTTGTTGACTTGGGAGTGCGCTTTGTAACCCGCAGTGCACAAAACAAGTTCTGCAGTTCAACAAAATGAAATAAGAAAATGTTTCTCTGTAATGTGATGCTAGCATCTAATGCATCATTTACACAGTTCAGGGAAGGACAATGAATTGGAAAATACTAGTAGAGGTGTATGTATCACCAAAGAGGAAGACTTCCTGTGTAGTCCATATTTGGTATGAAAGCAAAGAGCTTCCGCATCCCACATATAATTAAGAAAAGAGTCGAGGACGTTTGTGGGATTTGTTAACCATAAGAAATATGTAAGGATTCCAGCCTCATTGTTGAACTATAATCAAACAGGACCAGAAAGGCCTTTTTTTCTTCACTATACTTCAAGAGATAATTGTACACTCACTTAAATAAATTGTTGTAAGTATAAATGGGAAGATATAGCATCTATGTGTGTTTATATACATATACACATCCACACACACATAAAAAAAATGCACAGATCCATTACATCTGACAATGCAACAATTAAACTACTGGAGAAAAATATGGCAAAATAACATATAGTGTGCGCTTTCAGGCACACTCAATAAATAATAAAAAATCTAATAAAGAATAATGTTCATTTCAAAAGAAAATAAATAAATCAATATCACACCTTGTAACGTCAGCCAATTGTCCTTATTGCCTTGTATCATTTAATTCAATATCTGTAAGTCTTTTACCAGCATATTTAAAGAAGGATGTCCAAGTCCAAACAAACATAAATTTTACATTCAAATCTGTATGTTAGATATTCTATTAATTATAGCTCAAATATCAGTTCATGCCAACCGCGAATTGTAGATAGTGTATTATCAATCCATCTGAGCAATATATTTTTCCAGGTAGCAAATTTAAGAATCCTGAGCAGCCTTCTTTGAATGTGACCCTTTTTAATATAAGGACTGGGTAAATCAAGAAGCAAAACCTGAGGTTAAGCATCAAGCTAGACATTAAAAATGAAATTATAAGTTAATAGGGGGGGGCATATTTTATCCCCAATAGAACATAAACAGCATATCAGGTGTTGAAACTGGGACATTTTATCATTTCATGGAAAATATGAGCTCATTTTGAAATTGATGGCAGCAACACATCTCAAAAAAGGTGGGACAGAGCAATGTTCACCATTGTGTAGCATCCCCTCATCTCTTAACAACTGTCTGTAAACATCTGCGAAGTGAGAAGGTCACTTGCTGGAGTTTTAGGAGAAGAATGTTGTCCCTTTCTTGTCTGATGCAGAATTCCAGCTGCTCAACAGTCCTGGGCCTTTGTTGCTGGATTTTTTGGTTTTATGATACACCACATGTTTTCTATTGGTGGAAGGTCTGGACTGCAGGCAGGCTGGTTCAGCACCCATACTCTTCTCCTGCAAAGCCATGACGTTGTGAAGGATGCAGTATGTGGTTTAGCATTGTCTTGCTGAAATATGCAAGGCCTTTCCTGAAAGAGACGTTGTCTGGATGGGAGCATTATGTTGCTCTAAAACCTCTATGTACAGCATTGATGGCACCTTTCCAGATGTGTAAGCTGCACATGCCATATCACTAATGCAACCCCCTACCAGACTCTGCCTCTCTGAAATGCTCCTTCTATACCTAGTCATGTTACTGACCTGTTGCCAATAAACCTAATTAACTGTCAAATGCATCTCAACTTTTTTGAGATGTATTGCTGCCATCAATTTCAAAATGAGGTAATATTTTCCATGAAATGGTAAAATGTCTCAGTTTCAACACATGATATGTTGTTTAGGTTCTATTGGGAACAGAATATAGGTTTGTGAGATTTGCAAATCATTGCATTCTGTTTTTATTTAGATTTCACACAATGAATGAAATTGGGATATACTTCAATATCATATTAGCAAAGTTAGGCTCAGCATGCCCCTGACTGAGATCTGATTTTTTGCCTCTTGCATGAAGTAGACGTTCCATCTATGAAGTCTGGCAGTGAATGAAACTGCCTTGATTCTGAATAAAGCTATATTAACTTACTACTTTATACTGTATATTGGAGCCAGTAAAGACAATGTTTTTGAACCACGCCATAGCTTTCTTATTGCTTGCCAAGCTTACAGACTTGTTCTAATTTTCATGTAATTGAACCTGAGATTGGGTGTTTTATATATCATATCGGAGCAGCAGCTGAGTGAACATAATAAATGTCTTAAATCAACACTAACATGGATCTTCTAGTTTGACCTGGTGTGCAGTGATCGGTGGAAGGAGCCGTTCACCACCACAGTTTTCTTCGTGGGAGTTCTTTTTGGATGTTTCTTCTCAGGACTACTCGCAGACAGGTGGTGATATACAGTATACATGCGGTGCTTTTAAACCTGTAATCCAACAAGAGCTTAAATTAAGTAATTAAACATCAAATTGTGTTGCATTTTTGTTGGTGCTATATTGTATGGTACACAGTGGTATTACTGTATTGCTCACATACCTAAATTAAAGTACAATACATTCGTGCTACTTACTATATTTCTACTCCAGTGCATTCCAGAGGCAAATTTGTCACGTTTTACACCACTACATCAGTTGAACATCTGTAGTTACTATATAAAACAAAATTATAATTGCTATAGCTGAAAGGCCCTGCATGCCCACACAGGTGTTATATTTTCAGGTTAAAGCTATGAAATATAAATTATATTTATGATATTCTGTATACTAAGACTATGATTAATTTTCCTTGTTTTATTCAATGCCTCTCAATAGATTTGGAAGAAAACCTATTCTTTTTGCAACCATCGCAGTTCAGATGGCTTTTACCTTTGCTCAAGTCTTCTCTGTTTCATGGACTATGTTCACCATCCTCCTCTTCATCAATGGTTTGGGACAGATGTCCAACTTTGTATCTGCTTTAGTGCTAGGTATGAACATTGTATAAATATATATTATATTATATTATATTATATTATATTATATTATATAGTAGTTTTACACATTTATCAGATTTTGAAAAAATGTAGATGCGATTAACTAAGTTTGTTTAAAAAATACATGTCTATTTACCTTTCACTTGTTCACCACGTCCCTCTCTTTGTCCTTTTTTTATCTCTGTGTGCAGGTACTGAGCTGTTTATTGGCAATGTGCGTGTAATATATGCATCTTTGGGCACATCTTTAGCCTTTGCTATTGGCTACATGATGCTGCCTCTCACTGCCTACTTTTTGAGGGACTGGAAATCTCTCCTGTTGGTTTTGTCTGTGCCTTGCCTGGTCTTTTTCCCCCTATGGTGGTAGGTTATTGCACTCGCTCCAAAATCTTACGTTGATCTTAAGGTCATAGGGTTTTTTTGGTCTCTTTCCAGGGGAGTGTCTTTGTGTAATGAGAAATCTTTAAGCTGGGACCTAAGAGTGTTGCGTAGTATTGCGTAGCAAAGAGACTGACTGTAGACTTTCTTTCCTTCAAATGTACCAAACAATCAGGTCAAAGCTGAGTTATGTAGTGTCTTGTTGTATTTGTAAATGATTTTATTCCTCATTTTTAAATATACTGTATATAGTTATGTTTGTTTGTTTTTTATCTTAGAGGGCATGTCCAATATTTTTTGAATTGTGTTATTGTGTTTTTGGTGTACTGCTGCACTCAAAAAAATATTTAGGCCACTTATGTATTTCAATTGCATAGAAAATTTCCATCCATTTGAATTAGATAGTTTTACTAACAAACTTAATGTGAAACAAGTAATAAGATTTATGTAATAGTACTAATAAACTCAACATTTCACTTAAACACCTGCTCATCACAAAGGAGCCAAAGCTAACAAATCAAAGGTTGCAGAGTTTCCTATAAAGTTTGTTGGCAAAAACAAATAAATAAATGCCTTGTAATTTGCATTCATGTATATATTAAGACATATATGAATTTAGTTTCATTGCGTTCATTATTCAAGAATTAAACTTCTATATTAGTATTATAAAGTGTAATAATGGTATTAAAACATATTCTCTGTCTTTGATGCTTCTCTGCTCTAGATTGAACCTCTCTGTCTGTTTATCTGCTGTTTAATGAGACAGGCTCGTCCCAGAGTCTCCTCGGTGGCTGCTCTCTCAGGGAAGAGTGGGGGAGGCAGAGGCCATAGTGAGGAAGGCTGCTAAGTGGAACAAGGTTCAGGCTCCGATGGACATCTTTCAAGCTGATATGGTAAGTTAGCGTGGTACCTAATTTATGCAGGACTAAACGCGAGAACTTAAACCCCCTCAAAGAAACACAATGGGCAATGTGTCAGAGAAATATCTTGAATACTGTGCGAGAAGAAATCCAACACGAAGTAAATGCCATTGTTAACATCAGGTAGAAATCTATTAAGGAAATTCTTTTGTCAAAAATAAGACATTTCCTTTACAATGTGTCTCTTGTCAATTTCAAGAGAACATTGGAAAAAAATGTTATAAAAAAGGAAAATTAGTTATTGGGGGGAACATAACGCATAAATACTCATTAGTATGTAGTTTATAAACACAGTTACAAATGTGTTACTCATCACTGATACGTAGTATAAGTAGTAGTATTGATAAGTAGTATAGTTAAAGTAGTAGCATTGATAAGTACAGTTAAAGTTTAAGTACGACAAATACAATTTTTGTTTTAAAAAAATAAAATCTTTCTGTATCAAAAAATAAAGTCCGAAAATATTTCAGTGTCACAATTTGACGTAATTCTAAATCCTATCTTCAAGAAAAGTGAAAATTTCTTTTTGGCCCGCATCCGCCTGACTCGTCCATTTAGGTAAGAGTTGTCCATCTGTCCATTCATCTGAGCTGCACTGATCAGAAACATCTGCATCGTAAAATTCATTCTCCTCTATTATTTTATTATGTGTTGAGTATAGGCTATATCTTATCTGTCTCAATTTTTATTATTTTTTTGCTTAGAGATCTAGTTGGTCTGATGAAAAACAGCTGCCTTCAATCATAGTAACGCGCTGCATTATTGGTAGTAACGATAACAGCGTCATAATGATGGGAAGAGTAATCAATTAGATTACTAAAAAAAGTAACACCGTTACTAACGCCGTTATTTATAGTGCTGTTATTCCCATAACTGTTTGTAAATGCTTTATAAGGCATAGATAGTGCCCGCATTAGATGAGCTCACACAAAGTACTTTAATGAGTAGTAAGTGCTTTGTAACTGCATTCATGAATTCCTGCATTACTAACTGTTTATAGGTCATCCACTAGAAATTTGTGAGTTTTTATAAAACATCTACTAACACACTCACTAACCATTAGTACAGAAGAGAAAGACATAATATATAGAGCATATAACTGATTATAAACCATATACTAATGAGTATTTATGTCAGAAACATGCTTTTTAAATGATAAATTCAGTATTTACTAATCCATAACTACTGTGCTTATCAATGATGAGTAAAACATTTGTAACTGTGTTTATAAACTACATACTAATGAGTATTCATGCATTATAAATGATGAATTCAGTATATATTAATGCTTAACTAATGCTTAATAGTACTAAGTACTCATTATAAAGTGTTAAATCTAAATGTAATTTTATTCTCAGGTTAAACATTTGGCATATTTCAAACAAAAATAAAGAGATACAAAATACAAAGTCCAGTTTTTAGCACAATGAACCAACAAGTTTGATATTTTATACATGTAAAAACACAAGAACATCATCTACTATGAGAATATTACAGACATATTTATATATTGTCTGAGAAATCACTCTTTATTGTTGTTTTCATTGCTTTTTACACCTCAACAAACAGAGAATGAAACTGTCATTTTTGTATTTTGCAGGGTAATGAGAGAAAGACCAACTCTAAAGGAGTAAGTGTCTTAGACCTGCTGAGGAAGAGTGACATCAGGACCACAACATGTATTCTCTGCTTTGTGTCGTGAGTCTCACCTTAAAGCTACAATGAGATTCATAAGTCACAACAATATTTATATTATGTCTTTTTCGGTCGGATGAAAGACATTAAGTGTCACTGAATGTTGTTTCTATTAATATCTCCGCTGTATGTCTGCATCTTTGTTTTGCCCAGGTTTACTATGACTGTTGGATACTATGGTCTGTCCTTTAACACTGCCAGACTTCATACTGACCCCTACATCAGTTGTTTCATCTCAGCAACTGTGGAAATACCAGCATACATTTCCAGCTGGCTAGCTCTGCAATATCTTCCACGAAGAGTTTCCGTCATTGGTACATTGCTCCTTGGAGCCGTGCCACTGTTCGTCATTCAGGCCGTTCCTCAAAGTAAGCAGGAAGAAAATAAGTTTTCCTAGATGAAAAAGTGGCAACATGATGCTTGATCAAAACTTTTATGTGTTTGTATTATGTTTTATTTATTTAAAAAATGATCTTTCTCATCCTTTAGATCTACCAAACCTGTGTATTGCAGTGGAGATGTTCGCTAAATATGCTATTACCACAGGTTTCTCCCTGATGTTTGCCTACACTGCAGAGCTTTACCCAACACCACTCAGGAACACAGCAACAGGGATTATGTCCACAGCTGCCAGATTTGGATGCTGCATTACACCATTTTTCTTAAACATGAGTGAGTGATGAGTATAGTCTGGGCCGTTAAATCTGATTTCACTTGGTGTGTAAGCTATACACACACTCAGATCTTTCTCTAATCTAAACTTACCGTTTTCCTTTCTTAGGTGTATATGTCAAGTACCTACCTTATATTACATTGGGGACTCTGGCTGTTGCGTCAGCCTTTGCCGCTTACTTCCTCCCAGAGAGTTTTGGACGACCTCTACCTGAAACTATGCAACAGATGCATAAAAGAGAAAGGTAGGCTGCAGATGGCCAGAAACATGACTCCAAATGTATGATAATGTTGCTCTGTAACTTCTGGATGTTTAAGTAAGCAACTGTTAGCCAAGGAGCTCACCATATTAACTGAAAAGGTGACACATTCATAGCTTCTCTTGTCAAGTGGCAAAAATGTCACGTTTTTGCAAGTTGAAGGATTATTTTAACACTTACTGTAATATATATTTACTATATGTGAAGGACCTAAATCACAAACCTGGTCCTTTCTTTGTGTAGATGTCCTGTTGTCCTTCACTAAAACATATAAAACATCTATCATCTAAGTGAATATGATAATGTGACAACAACCATTGTAGTGAACGCAGCTTCTTGTGATGATGATAATGAAGTTGATGGCAGAAGAAATATTCATATCTCTGTATTCTATGCAGAACACTACAACTAATGTTTTTTTTTCTTTTTTTTCCCCTCATAACAGAATAAAATGTGCGTGCATCACCGGAAAAGAAACCCCAATACCAGTGTCCCTCCTGGATAGTCCTTTATGATTATCTAGAGCTTTACTGGTGTAGGTCATGTTTTAAATATCATTGCTACTGTTTACATTGAATTAGGATTTTTGAATTTTAGTTCTAAAGTTTACCTTTAGTTCAACATTAGGAGTTGAGGGGGGGGAGGCCAGAGGACATCAGAGATAGAGACCAGAAAACATAATGCATTTCATTTTACAAATTAACATTTAAAAGTTCCATTTAAAGTTTTAAATATGATCCAGTTCCAGGGCACTGGTGCTCAATTGTTGGATTGTAATGTAAGACTCTGTGCTTGTTGCACTGGGTTCAAATCTAAACTGTGTCCCTTTGCTGCGTGTCAGTCCCTGCTTTCCAGTCACTCTTCAGCTGTCTCTGTCAAATAAAGCTTAAATAATAAAGCCCAAAAAATATAGACATGGGCATGATTCCCAGTCAGTGTAGAATCAAAATGATTCAAAAATCAGTTTTGCGGTAAAAAGGTTACATAATGTTTTAATAGACTTGAAAACATCACTCTTGCTTTTTAAAAACTTTTTTTCTTTTACTTTGCTTTCTTTTTGTCTCTTTTTTACATTTGCATGTATACAACATAAAATCTTTTAAATCTGTTTAAGGTGATAGACATAAAAATGAACATGTTTCAAAATGTATTTTGTTTAAAGAAATAAATGTTCTAGTATGTAAGCAAAAGTTTTAAGGTTGTTGGGGAATAAACAGTGTTTTTGTTGTGGAAATCTAACACAAGTTCAAGGAAGCCTTTGTATGTTGCCCCTTAAAGATTCGATGTGACACAAAAAACCTAGGTTGTGCACTGCATTTCATTTTATGTATTTTGCATCCATGCCAATACTGGAGTACTGTAATACTGGAGCTATAATCTTAGATCCATTCCTAGTTCACGGTTGTGAGTTCAGAGAATGGCTGAACAAATGTTGTACATCAGGTGTGGAGAGCTGGCAGATGGACTGAAGGCAAAGCGGTCTGTTTTTTTTATTTTTTATTTTGTGGTAAATAAGTTTCATTGAATGCAACTAATAATAAAGATAATTTGAGTACTCATTAATCTTGGCTGGACCACAATGCACACTCTAATAGACACTAATAGACCAATTGTTTTGCCTATAACTTTTCTGGTACTTTGCTCTGGAAGAAAATGTTTGATTGGCAATTAATCACAAATTAATCTAGTTCCTTTTTATTAATTAACGTGGAAAATCCCAGTCAGTGAGAATGTGTCTATAATATGCCAACATTTAGTGGAATAGAGTCAAGAGAGCAGGTGGAACACTTTAGATGGTTCATAACTTGATTGATATCTCTTCATTGGGATTGGTATGACTTCATTGGTATTCCAGTGATATTATTCTGTTACTTAAAACCTGAGTAAATTCATTTAGGAAAGATGAATGAATTATCATACTAAAGGGGAAAATAGCAATAGACACAATTTTCTGTGTAAACAAACGCTATAATTTGTTTCAATACTAACTTTTATAATTTGTGTTGTTTGAAGGATCTGTACGTTTCAGTCACCTTGTTTTTTCAGTGATGGAGAGACATATTCCTTTAAATTCAGTGTACTAATATTTTCTCATCATTATACTATTTTTAGTTGTTTCTTCCAAATAAATAAATTCAAACTAAAGGTAAACAATGTTAAAAGATCCACAGAGCAAAAAGTGAAGTGAATTATCGACTTTATTTTTAAAGTTTAAATGCATTTCCTCTGGTTCATTTTTTCATGCATGGATACTCAGTGGAAGTGGCAGTTTTTTTTTTTCCTGGGAGTTCCTTTTCGATCCTTCTTCTCAGGACAGCTCTTAGGTACCAAACAACACCAATGACTTTAAGACTTGCTGCGAATGTTCTTTTAGTTTAGGAGTGTAGAATATTTTTGATATCTGTATTTTTTATAATATGTTATTGTTCCTGAATATGTCTTTTATTTAGTTTTGTCACTAATGTCTTTATTTATGATCTGCATCATGTGCATCTATTATGCATTTCTCTTCTGTTTTTGTGCAGACACTGAGCTCTGGACTGGCAAAGTGCAGGTCCTGTTCTCATCTATGGGTGTATGTTTAGTCTTGATGCTGCATCCATAGACATATATACATATACACATAGACGCTTTATTCAGAAAACCCTCATGTCACTGGTTATTATAGACACAGATTAAATGTTAAATATAAATATTTCAATATTTATCATCACAGTAACAGTGTTACACACATTAGTAGCTGTAAACACTTAAAAATACATACGTTGGTTTGGTGCTTACATAAGGAGTAAACATTTATAATCATCACTTTAAAAGTTACATACGTTGTTTTTTGGTGCCTGTTTGTTTCCCAGATATATTAGTGTGTGTGTGAATGGGTGTATAAGAGACATTAACTTAAAGAACTTTGTAGAAAGGCGCTTTATGAAGTTCAGTCCATTTCCTTGTATTAGTTTACGGGCAGATCTGCCACATCCAATATGGCGGCGACGTCGACGTACGATTCAGCGCTCAATGCGGCGTCTATGTATATATGTCTATGTCTATGTATATATGTCTATGTCTATGTAAATATGTCTATGTATATATGTCTATGTCTATGTATATATGTCTATGGCTGCATCTCTTTGCTTACTATTTAACTGGACTGGAAATCTCTGTAGTTTTGTATCTTCTTGCCAGCCCTGAAATAGTTCCCCCCCTGGTGGCAGGTTGTACTCATAACAAGAAAACCTTTGTTTTCATTTAGTTTTACCTTGCTGTGTGCTATAGACGTTTTTGATTGAATGATTTTGCTCTCATCAGGAGACAGAAATAATAACTAGGCTCGTGCATTAGAGAAATGTTAGAAATGGCATGCACCTTTTTTTTGTGATCCTACCTGAACCTTTCTGTTTCTCTTTATGATACAGGAGCAAGTTCTTCCCAGAGTTTCATGAGTGAAGAAACGTGGAGATACTGAGGTTTGATGCATCCTGGGGACAGCTGCCATTATAAGTCTGCTGTCGTGAGTATCCTGTCTGAGCATTTCAGTCACCAAACATTAACAGTTGCTCATTTATACTGTGTATTTGAAAAACCAGAGTAGGGGGAATGGGTGGTGCAGGGGGAGAACTTCCTGCTTGGTTGTGCATTCAACAAACACAATTGGCAGGCATACACTGAATTAGGAACTCCTACTACTTGGGCCCAAACCTCCAAGTGAAGCACATGGGGGCGAATGTTAACCAGTAACACAGTAGATAATGTGATTACTTGTTCTGGTGATGAGTAGTGCTCTGGATAACAATTTGCAGTACTATTATACTGGATTGCATAGGAATACCTTAATAAAGTGTTTACTCAGGGTATTATTATACATTTATGTGTAAGAAAGAGAATGAAATTTAAATTCTGCGTACTTGCATATCTACTAATTTCACTTTAACTGTTCTTAATCATTGTACCTTTCTTTCATTTCATTTCTTTTTAGTTTTCTTTCTTTTTTCTTGTTTATTTTGCTCATACTTTTATCTTGCATGTTAAGCTCTGTCTAATGTGCTTGGTTTGTTTAGTAAGTATCATTAAAACATCATCATCACTCTGAGAGACGTGAAAAAAAACCTAACCCTTTACAGTGAATGTCCCAGTTCATGGTCAGTTCATTTGTTTGTCTAGAGTCCTAACAGCAAGTGTCATTCATCACTCAAAAAGAATATTCAAACCCTGTGGTGCTTTCCAAAAGTCAACTCTGATTGTCTGAAGCATGACTTAATGAATGAGTTGTTAATAAATGTTGTCTTATTCCTACTATTACCTTTCTTACTTTTCAAATTTCCTATAAATGGCAATCAATACAAGTACATTTAATGACATTACATGACCTTTTCATAGGGAGTGAAATTGCTTTACTTACACAGAGCAAACATGTAGTTGAACATACCATAATTTTAGTGCACATGAACCTGAAAGATGTACACAAAATATCAGTGTAAAGCTAAAGGTGCTGTAAAACCCAAAGTGTGACTATATTAAATCAGTAATAGAACATTGAACACAACAAATTGTTTTACGTGTACTCCACTTGATATTTTCACAGAACTTAATTAATTTTATTATGACACTTTGACATTACTGCAGTTTTGAAGGCACCATTATATTATTTGAATAACTGTCATGTTCCTTGTTCCCGTTTCATTTAAGTTTCATGCCGCAAAGCAAAACTGACAACATGGACCGACATGATGTTTGTCCATTTATCCTTTTTCAGGAGACAGCCAGAGACTTTTCATCAGACATTTCAGCAGCGATTTCCTTTTCCTCAGTGTGTGCGAGTGCATAAGGTTTCTTCTTACAACATCTAAAGTAAAAAAACACAGTGACACAGTTACAGTAATGATTTACAGAGACAGACCAGTGTTGCCCAGGCTGTTTTAAGTTGCACACTTCTTTATTTTATGAAGAAACCAGGGCTCAAATGTCACTAAATGTTAATCAATGATTAGTTTGTTGTTTGACAAAATGTTGTGCAAGCATTGGAACATACTTTACATGTTAAGTTAAATATTCATACTTGTGCCATGTAGTGTCTTTACACTGTAATTTCATTAAAGTTTAAAAGAACAGTTGGACATTTTGGAAAATAAGTGTATTGGCTTTACTGGAGGGAAGTCTGATGAGAAGATTGCTACCACTAAAATCAAAGTAGTGTTGATCTTCTCCTCAACGACTTAACAAGAAAGCCATGAAGCATTTCTGAAAATGTCAAACTATTCCCTTTTAAAATGGGATGATTGCCTTTATCTGGTTATGCATAATTGTGGCTTTAGTGCGTAAATATTTTTTACGTGAAACCATGAGTGCAGTATTTGCACTGGCAGTACCTACTTATTGAACAGCTTCAGTCACTAATTTATTTGTGGTCAGTTGACCTGAGCTCTAAGAGTGTCAAGGGGCAAATGTTTTTGTGACTGTGTGGGCAAACAGTAAAGTTAGATAAAACTCTGTAGGTGTTCTATCCAAATGAAGTGTTACCCTAAAATAAAGTTACATTTAGACTAGACTATAATTCAAGATTAAATTTATAATCTGTACAAAAAATGTCAGATCTCCAAAATCTTGTACAAAAAAATACACTAAAGACCAATCCAAACCTATGTTTGTTTCTAGGACTTCATGACAGGGAGGTGTAGTCTTACCCAGGGAAGCGTTGCATGTGACTGATGGTGTCAGGCAGAGGCATTCCATAGCTCTCCGGCAGCAGGAGACTTAGCAACCCAGACAGAACTGTAAGGCATCCCATGAGGATGTAAGGCAGTGAAATGGAATAGCTTCCTGTGGCAACACATCAAAGAAAGAGACGGTGAAAAACAACCATGGCTACAATGGTGCAGTTAAAGACAAAAGTTGGAGAGACTCCAATCCATGAAATCTTAAAAGAAACTTCTAAATTTTAACTGAAAGCTTTGTGATTTTCAGTGGACTGGTCTATCCGATCTGAGTGCTAATCAAGCCTGCTTTTTTGTTTTTGTTCTAGCAGGTGTTGTCCTTGTTTTGTCTCTGTAGAGGCACCAGCTTCTTGTTAGCCTCTCGATTTCTTGCAAGTTGTATGGGAGAAAAACAGCTTTTCTTCACAGTGCACTAAATAATTTCACTTACTTCCATGCACTGGAAAATGTAAGTATTGACATACTGGACGAAAAATACTGGACACGTCTTCCAAGTCAGAAATCAACATGACGACGACATGTCATCAGAGAAGTTATCACTAATGTGAGGGGTAAACAAGGTGATGCGACAACTTAGACAAATGATGTGGACCACTTATTGTTGGGAACATTCTAAATACTACAAAAAAACACAAATTCTCTGCTGCGTATGAACAACCTGTGGTTCTTGAACATTCAGGCCCTTTGAGGTTTTGTTTTTTGACTTCTCTTAAACAAACAGAAAGATGCAAAGAGAAAGAAATGTTGGAATATGTGAAGTGAAACTGAAAACAAAGACCAGAACATCCTTACTTAAGTAAATGAAGTATGGGGCAATGATGCTGCCTACTCTGGAAGCCATAGAGCAGGTTCCCACAGCAGTATTTCTCAGTACGGTTGGAAAGAGTTCAGCTGTGTATGCGTACACGATAGAAAAGGCTGTCGTCACTGCAAACTTTCCCATCATCTCGAGTGTTATGGCTAGATAAACCAGGTCTGGTGGGAATAAAGCATTACATTGTTAGAGGTTACATGTGAGTTATTAGTTAAATGAGCTGAACGTTCAGTCAAATTCTGCTTGTTGAATTGAAATAAGAATGTCTCAAGTTAAATGGTATATCTGCATGTGCTACTAAACTAAGCCTTGCATTTGAAAATAATAAATGAGATATCATCTTACATAAACAGCATTCAAAAGCTATATTAATCAAATGTCAAGTTGTTCATTTAAGTGTCATACTTGCTGGTATGAGCTGTATAAAAAATAGAAACAATCCTCCCATGAAGAGTGATGAGAAAAGACACAGTCGTCTGGACCACCAGCGAAACATAACCCATGACAATGTGTAGGCTGGCATCTCTACCACAGCCGACAGGAAACAGTTGAAGTACCGGTTGCCGTGAAGGTTTGCGGTGTTCAGGGAAAGGGCAAAGTAGGCAATGGTCAGGGAGTTCCTGTGGGAATGATGATGATGGTGATGATGATTATTATTATTATTGTTATTATTATTATTATTATTATTATTATCTAACACTACTGTGTAGTCAGATATTTATTATATAGCATCCTTCAGCTCATTGCTTTGGTTTTCTGGCAGCATCTTTACTGCTGTGGTTAGCAGCAGCAGGCAGGCCCACTGTGCACCATCTGCACAGCACTAAAGAGCAAACAGTCAAAGTTATCAGTTAGCTTGTAGTGGAGCATTTAGCAGCTAAAGAGTCACATATTTACCTCAGGGGTTAATGGAGAGCAAAGCAATGCTAAAAGTGGACATTGGACTGATGAAAAGATGACTAAATGAATGCCTAGTTTTTGTCTCTGATACTATAATATTTGTTACACAGAATTAAGACTTAAGCAAAAAAACAAACCTTTGTGATATTTCTAAGAACTGGTGCAGACACTATAGATATATCTGGCTGCACACTAAGCCACATGAATATATTTATCATGAGCTCAATTGGACTAAATGAATAAAACCCTTGAGCTGTAAAGACACACGTTAGATCAGAAAAACCTTTGGCCTTTGCATCCTCTTTGTTTACTTGATTATTTAAAGTTACCAAGTCCTTCAAGAAAGGTAAACTGATATTCATCTTAGAGTTTATCCACCTGCTACAAATAAAACTCAAACTGCATCTGTTTTCAGACACAGCAAGGAAGTGAGCACAGGCAAAGCACAGGCATACTGTGCAGTTACATAAAACCTGAGTTTGATCTTCGTTGCAGGCTTCACAGCACCTGACAGGTCATTATCGGTTGTTAGTGAAATGGGCTGACATGTGGTCAAAGGTGATGCATGAATAGGCTGTGTATGTTGTGTAACAACATGTATGCAGTATGTCCATGCAGGGTCACTTCACTGTAACACACTGTGAATGTGGAGGTCAGGTGGGACAGCAGGGACTCACCAGACCAACCACAGCGTGATAGAGATCCAGCGGATGTTTCGAGAACGAAGCAGGTCACAGATGTTGTGTGCCTTCCTCTTCTCAGATTGAAGTTCTGTCTGTGGAGCAGGAGAGCACGTGGAACAACAAACACTTAAAGAGCATAACCATCAGTCTGGAAGGAATGTCATTAGAGAGAAGCTTGTGAAACATGGACACATGCTGGGAGAACACATACCAACACGAACACGTACTAACCAAACGCCAGGATTAATGGAGCCAAAAGTTTGATGTGCAATGAAAAATGTAGTTGACAAAAATAAAAAGAATTATTTAAAATAATTAGGAACAGGAGCTAGATTGATAAATTTAGTGGTGTATGTATCATCTGATAAGTGAGAAGAAACTGCAGTTCAGCAATGCCAAACTAAGTTCAAGGTAAATTATAAGCAGTGCTTGCATTCCATTCTTTGTCTAGCAGAGAGTACTGCATCAAAAATCCTTGTCTACACATAACACATGGTTCGGGTTAACTATGGATGAAGATTGGCAAATTATTCCAGAAACGATGTACATCCATTGGACAAGGTCTTTGTCTGTGCCATTCAGATGAGTGTTCACTTGTGCAGAATAGTAAATGATTACATCTCAATGTATCATACACCATAAAACGTTTATTCTTGTCCCAACCTGTGAAGTAAACCTGTCAAGAGAAAGCTGGTCTGCAAGAAAACCAGAATGAGCAGGTAGAAAACTGACCTTTCCTATTCTCAGTAATGTGCTTTAATAGACTGAAATAAAACTGAATTTAATTAAACTCTCATACGTTATGAACACTTCCTACACATTTAAAACTTTGGTCGGTTTGCTTTGTTTTGCCTCGGAACCTAAATGATTATTTTCAATGAGCAAAAAAGCAAAGAAGGGCACATTTGCCTTCAGAAAAATACGTTAAAAGAACAATATTTCATGATTTTCTACAGTGTAAGACACAAGTAATTCCATGATGACCTAAACTCTTAGAAGGTCGCTGAACAGGGAAATTGGAGCGAAATTTTCCCAATAACTTCAGCAACATAGGAGTTTTTCAGTTAGTTCTCACCTGCAAAGGACTAAAGATGACTGATGGGGGCTCGATGTTGTTCCTCTTAGCAGCATCTCTAATTATGGCCTCAGCCTCTTTTATTCTTCCCTGTGAAAGCAGCCACCGAGGAGACTCTGGGATGAGCCTGCCTCATTACACAACAGAGAGACAGAGGTTCAGTCTGCTGGAAGAGGAAATCATACTGTGCAGCAAAAGTACAACTGTGTTTCTTTTTTTACTTATTGTTAATCCTTGTAATGCTCAAATAATTTATTCCGTAAAAGTAAATGCTTCCTTACACTAGCTTTAGTCTACATAAAGTTGCTATAGACTGATGCTGTTGTGGTTAGACTGGAAATACAAAGTACTGCAATGAACTTCTAGTTATTTATTCATATGAAATATGTTGCAGATCGTAACTTTAAAATACAACATGTTTATATTAGTGGTTGATCTTCATTACATTTTAAATGTTATTTGTGTAATGTGTAATCTTTTTGAATGTCCTTTAAACAGACAACATTTGCAACAATTGAACAGAGGAGGAAGTAGCCAGGTGTGCAGAGTGTAGTTTATTCAAGATGGCTAATTTGCATCTGTTATCCCTGGCCAGAAAAAAAATCAGTTATGACAAAAGGTGAAACAAACCTAAATATGTCTCCTGAAAGCATTTCTACCAGACAACATGTACACCTGTCAGCATGGCATCTTGACATAGATGGCCAAATATGCAACATTTAACTAATAATAATTGAATATAACAGTTAAAATACCTAGACAGACAAACACACACCCACCTACCACCAGAAAGGCACATAGAGAAAGCCAGGCACAGTAAGGCCTAGGAGAAGCATCCTCCAGTCTCGGATGAAGAAAGCAAACAGTGGCAACAGCATGTAGCCCGCACCAAAGAAAAGACACACACCCGCAGTGGAGAAAATTGTCCGAACACGTGGGCCTAATATCTCTGTTCCTTAACACAAGAGTAAAAGGAGATTCAAAACACACAACACATGGGTTTACAGAGTATTTTGTATCATCATCAACAAGTTAGCAACTAAAAACATCTGAGAATCAATGAGCTGAACATAGTTACCTAGCACAAATGCAGCCACATAATTGGAGATCTGTGCCAACCCGACAACAAAGTAGAGTGCGCAGAACATGGTCCAGGATTGAGAGAAGACCTGGATTAACATAACCAGTGTGTGGAGTGCCATGGTAGCAAGTAACACTTTTTTTCTCCCATACCTAAAAATGACACAAAGCACAGGTAAATGACCAAGCATGCTGTGTAGATGGGGGAAGTCAACCTAACCTAACATTTACTGTAGCTTGTAAGGTTCACTTTCACTGCTCTTATTAAAGCAACATTTTGTAACTTTTACACCATAAAATAAAACCGATTTTAAATCATTTTCATGCAACGCTGACGTATAATCATGTGGAAGTCACTTGCCACCAAATATTTCACTTATTTTGGTGAAACTGGATCATATTTTACGGAGGAAATAATTTCTGCTTTTGCCTCTGACGTCTTCCAGCTACTCTGACTTAACTCTAAGTCTTAACATTTAAATAATATAAAGATCTAGGCTATTTATTAACAGTACAAAAGACTTGTTGCCAACTTGGACACTTGTGCAAATTAGCCTATACTGTATGCATGGAATTTTAGCCAGATAAGTTGGGCACAAGTAGGTGTTAAGTAATGTGTACATGTTGACAAAACTAGTTCATCTTTTGTCCATAACCTGTCAGACAGCTGTCCCGAAACAAAGGAGCCAGTGAGAACTCCACAGAAGAAGAGAGAAGAGGTCAATGGGTTCTTCCACCTGTCATCACACACCAGGTCCCACTGCAAACACACACAGAGAACAAGTACACACAAAGTGTAAATGTAAATGAAAGAAGCAAGAAAAACAGTGCACACAGTAACACCGGTAAAAGTATAGCCCTAATGGGGGGGACAATAGTTTAGGTTTACAATAGCTTAGTTTCAATAAATGATCAAAATAATGTACTACTTGTTGTCATTATTTAAAATGTTGTTGAGACTGTTCTTTTTCTATGAAATTCCATTTTTACA
The DNA here is from genome assembly GCF_000972845.2 of Larimichthys crocea. NCBI lineage: Eukaryota > Metazoa > Chordata > Actinopteri > Sciaenidae > Larimichthys > Larimichthys crocea. Next base: position 4,468,597 of record NC_040032.1, read on the forward strand.
GCCTAATCTTATGGTGTTGTTTCACTGAAAGATGTCTGTACTTTTGACATATGCAAGAAAAAAATCTATAGCCTACATTTGTATAGGAAATATACGTTTGTATACAAATATATATACTGCAGTGTGTGATATCTGCAAATATTCAGGCAATTAGTTTTCTGTATAAGATCAAGATAAAATGTCGTTTTTTAGTCATGGATTTTACCTAATTAAAACTCACCCAACAAACTTAAATAATATCTGAATATATATTTTACAAAGTATTTATGTTTGTATATGTATGTTTTAGTGACTCAATCTTATCCTCAGGATGTGTTAAAAGAAGAAGCACATTATTCTTTGAGCCATCATACATCCTTCATCCATCCACAAACCTCAGTAGTGATGGTAGAAGTGTACACACTCCGGTCGTACTCCCACCCATGCAAGCAGCCTTCTGTTGCCACATTAGACAGGTTAACATCAGCCCCGGGCAGCAAGCCTCTGTCCGAGAAACTCACTACATCTTCAAGTTTGTATCTGGAGCATTTGCTGGGTACCCAATCGCCGCTGTTGGTGTCTACCACCAGCGGGATGCTGCTGTTCCTCCATGCGGCGGTGAGGTTGATGTGCTCGGGAATGAGGCAGCGGTGAGGCGGCGTGTCGGCAAAGAACACGATGGACAAGGCGGTTAAACCGTTAGGGATGATGCTTAGACCGAGGAGATAAAACAACTGCTGCTGGAAAGGTCCCCATTCCCCGATGAAAGCGGTTGCAGTCTCATAGTCGGTCATGTTGTAGGTGGTGGTTGCTATGCGCGCAGAGTGGAGCAGACGTAAATGAAAATGACAAAGAAACAGTGCTTTAGTTTTGTCAAAGTCATCCCACCCATCACAAATGATCTTTAAAGGCACAACCCGAAATGTGACCTGAACCCATAAAAGTCTTCTATCCCTCCTGAAATGATTAACTAGTCCTTTGTTACAGTTAATGTAATGTGCCACACAATAATAAAAAAAATATGCTGTTAAATGTGTACATTTATTTACCATTCCTTATTATAATTCTACGATAAAAACTTGAAATATAGCTTATAGTGTGCCCATCTACTTCCTGTTATCAGCTTTTTAATGAAAATTGGAGCAGAATTCAACAGATTTCATATATAATACATCAGGGTGGGGCGGCATATATCCAGTGTCTATTTGTGTTTTTGATTGGTGATCTAATGTAGCAACATTTGACTCCTGCATATTTTTCCCTGTATACACTATGTACAATCAGTCTGTCATTATATAGTTTTTATTCAGACAGGTGTATCAAAGAGCGAGCATCAGAACACAAATGACTGTGGTGGAAGAGTCAATCATTACTAAAGAGAGTGAGACTTTTTTATGCACTCTGTACCCTTTGATCTGTGACAAATTATCTCTGGTCCAAAGTCAGAATAGAAAGCACTGCGCTTATTCATTTCTTTGGAACAACGTCATAAAGATCTTCTGTCTACGTCCCTGAGCCTCTCTACCTCACACGCACACGTGACAGGAAAGAGACATAACTCTCTCACGAGCCAATCTGCAGCCTTCAGTCCTCAGTTGGGGCCCTGTTCCAAAGTCAAGACTTGAATTTATCACTTTCTGCAGAGTGTTATCCTCAATGAGAGAAGGTGGATACCACCTTTAGGTCTGTCTGGTAAACATTATTGATACTACAGTTAACAGCTTAGCTTAGCACAAAGACTGGAAACGTGTCCAACGCAGACAAGCACATATTTAAAGTAGCAATGAGGAACTTTATTTTGTTTTTTTGATTCTGGTGGCCCCTCTGGAGAGAAGCAGTAGTGCTTTCATTGCATTGTTCAAGCTGTGTCAAGTCAATCCGACCAAATCCAACCTGGTGGTAGGCAATAAGAATCATTTCAAATCATAGAAATAGCCAATCCTCTCACTGATGGTGTTTGTTTATCTTGGTCACGTAGATGCATAAAATAAAAAGTATTAAATTAATCTGATGATGACAGGCTTGAGGTTACCTCCCTATTTCTTGACTCTGACAACCAGTACATACAAATGTGCTGGTCCCAGCCAAAAAACAGTCTGACACACACACACACCTCCCTGTTATAAAAATCAGGGTTACACAGCTATTTAGATGTTTTTAAATTATACGATGTTTGTTCCTATTTATTACATGTCTTGAGGGCACTTTCCTTTATTATTGTTTGGCTGAGACTGGCAGGGTAAGGTAAAGTTCAGGTTAATGTATAAATAGAGGGATTTCAGAACAGAATGAGGGCCAGGGACAGGTCAGAGAGGTGACATCTAGATTGGGGATATACTGGCTACTGATTAGGATGCTGTTTAGATTCTATATACTGTGTGTAAATTGTCTGTTAACAATTTGCGGGGGTTGAGACAGCCCATTTTTAGGAAAATATATAAGAACCAACTATCAGAGCTCCTCAGGGAGCCTTTTTCTCTGTAACCCTATTTGTGTGTTGCACTGTGAAACGCTCCTTCTTGTACAAGAAGAATAAATTCAACCTAAACTTTGATACTTTGAATCCGGTGCTCCTTATTCAAGGGTTTTTCTTTAAAATTCCCATAACACTCCCCTCTTATAAGACAGCAACCATCACCTCATCTTTTCTCTTTCCTTGCATGAAAGAACAACTACAGAGGCTGTGAAATGGTCTAATAGCGTGAAAAGGCCCTACAGTATCTACAGCCAATGTTTATTTTTTTTTCCCCCCAGTCTGGGCTACTGTAGAAAAGAAGGGGTTCAACATGGCATTCTCCATGGAAGAGGACTGGGTGATCCCAGTTAATTCCAGTTAAACACAAGTTATCAATCCTCTCATCTAACTGTTCACAGAAAAGCAAATATGTGTATTCTAATAATGTTTAAACATGAACTGGGAGAAACATCAAGGAATGTTTTTCATAACTATATTAAACATAATCTGAATGGAGGATTTCTTTGAAGCTATGTCCTAATGCTCTTTAAAAAACTGAGTAATAGCAATATTAGGATTTTTCTTTGGTTATTAGGGCCATTTTTTTTTCTATTATATTATATTTTCTACAATTTCATGCAAGCATCCCACTTCTGAAATAATACTTTGTTTAATACATCAAGATTTAATTAAGTCATTGAGAACAATTACCTGCATTAATATGTTATTTCCCTGGAATCTAGTGGCTGCACAATCGCCTGTCTTCTCAACATCCATGAGCAACCATACGTTCTTTTGTACAGTATGTATACCCTCTGACTGAAGTAAATGATTATACACATTACACTAATTAGTGCAACAAAGTGATGAACTATGGTCACATTCACATTCACGTGGTCATGTGAAAGAACAATCCCTTTGTTACATCACCAACCTGACATGAACTGTTCAGCCAAATAATACAAGTAAAAAGAAGATATTAGAAATTTTTTAGACGTTAGCTTGATTTACAAAATTCAAACTTTACATACACACATGCACATACATTATTGGTAGCTTATGTGTAATCTGCTCATTTATTTGTCTTGTGTAACAGCTCATTTATTTACTTGCACTCTGAGTTTGTTTGACATAAAGGGCCATTTAAGTTTTTCTCTTCAGGTCATTTCATTTTCATTTCAAAGGAATGACAATGAGTTTAATGATTGTTTCTCATAGATAATAATATAAAACAACAATATCTATGCCTCCTTTGGAATAAATTTGCAAAAAGATTAAATAAATATATCCCCTTCTGAAAACCTGAAGTCAGTCCCTTGTATTTTCCCTTACTAAAGTGCTCTTGAGCAAGAGATTTGCTTTCGGTGCATGGAGAACTCCCCTTTAAACTTGGTTTAGAGGAAAATCACTGTTCTGGACTTTCACATGATTATCATAACTTGGTTAGAATAAATCATTTAATCTCCTTATCCGCTTAGAAGAAACCTGGTTTGGATACAGTCACTAACTTTCTCCCAATACTGAACATACAGTGGCATGTAAGCATCTTCAGGATTGATTTACACTGTTTGATGAGATGTTTTTGAAATTCATTTGGTCTTTTCAATAAAAGTACTACTGATGACAATGACTTAATCTTGTCATGTATAAAAAATTTACATCCTTTAGCTCAGTTGAAATGTGGCTGATTGTCTTGCTAAAAAGGCAATCAGTACATCAATAAGCAGGAGTGGAAGAGTATTTAGCAAATTAAAATATGTAAGTATTAACATCTAAATACAAAGTAAAATATAAAGTACAAAAAATAAAAGTGCTCATTGTGCAGAATAGTTAATTTCACAATGTCATATATAATATGACTGGATTCTAATTAGTAAAAACTTAAATTATTACTTGATTTTTATATTTTGTATTACCAATCAGAATCTGCAAAGTGTTGTAGTGGGATAAAAAAGTGCAATATTGGTTTCCAAAATGCATTTGAGCGTTGAGCAGAAACTATGCTGCCTCCAATGTGTATTTGTCCGTTCTGGGCTACTGTAGAAACATGGCAGACATTGTGGAAGAGAACCCCCTCCCTCTGTAGATATAAAAGGCTCATCCTAAGGTAATACTAACATACCAATTTTTGTTGTCTTGTGATAACACACTAATTAAAACATAGTTATGAATATTATATTCAATTTATGCCATATTCTGTAAATGGAGCCACCTAGATGTTACACAGTGGATGTTTAAAATAAGATTTTAATCCTGAAGATAATTCATGTGCCAGAGATTGCTCAAAAATTGCAGTGGTATAAGATTTTTTTTAAAACGCCTAAAAGAATAACAATAAAAGTACAACAAATTTAGTAGAAAGAGTGAACTAAAATAAACTCTATTGACTAAGTACATAAAGTGAATGTATCTAGTTACATTCCACCAGTGACTATAAGCATATAATTGACTTATTCATGCATTCAATGCCAACTATTGTTCATTTAAGGCCCACATACAGGATTGTCATAATTTCTGCTGAACTTCACATAAAGCCCTTTTGCCTTTTGCAGTGTGGCTTAAAATAGTCCAATGGGAGTCCTAATGCCACTTAGCAACATGGGGGTATTTAAAAGTGTGGAATGTTGTTTAGCAATACCACTTTGACTACAGTGGTGCGGGGGTTGGTTGGACAGATTGGCCACTCTGAAGCTTTTGATCATTTTTTCTTTTAGTAAATCAAATCAGTGATTGAGAGTTCTCTCAATCACTAATCTCTGATTAATTGTTTCCCAGTCTGCTCATAAAATGAGAGACAGTGGATGCAGCAGTCTTACTGTAAGTCACTGTGGGATGAAAAAGTTAGCTGATGTTCTCTCAGGACTAGAAACTAGAGTGTCTCAATTGTGACTCCATCCCACTGGACAGCTCAACTATACCACTCTGGTACTAGGCTGAGGACTTGGTGGGATACCACGTCTCATACTCTGAAGAGTTACAGAGAATTTTTTTCTCCCTCAAGAGCCGGGAGGTTGTTTTTTTTTTCCATAAAGAATGGGAGACTATGATGAAGACACTGCATTCCTCGGACAGACTGGTCCTTATTTCTGGACCACATTCTTCCTCCTCAACACAGTTTTTGTCTCAACTGGATTCAATGGACTTTACATTGTCTTTGTTGGGGCAGCTCCGAAACACCACTGTCTCATTCCAGACGTTAACTTAACTGATGAGTGGAGAAATGCCATCATTCCCTTTACGAAAGTGGACGGTAAGGAGGTGAAGAACCAGTGCAGCAGATATAAGTTGGATGTGGTGAGAAATCTCTCCGCTGAGGGATATATTCCTGGAAGGGATGTCAACCTTACTAGCCTGGAGAAGGAGGGATGTTTAGATGGATGGAACTACAGCAAAGAGATCTACCAATCCAACATAGTCACTGAGGTCAGTATGAATGTGCATGTGTGTTTTCTGTGTGAAATTTCAATTCAATAAGTTTCCAGTTTGCCTTTTTCTTTTGAAATGGGTGTCTAACTTGTGTCATTTCTCAGTGGGACCTCGTTTGCGACAACCAGTGGAAGGTTCCCTTTGCATCCTCGACTCTCTTTGTGGGTTACCTTATTGGGTCCCTAATCTCTGGCCAGCTTTCTGACAGGTATTTCATCCCTAATTATCTGTATCACAAATGTACCATAAATGTACTTGCAATAAGACGTTTTTGTCATTTGCTACAATACTGTTGATGTGATTTTATGTAAGGGGTTTTAATCAGTCATGATATTAAATTCTGCTTATTAAAATAGAAAATGATTAGTTGAGTAAGTAAGGATTTCACACTTTAAAGTTATGGTCTACAGTAATGTTACTCTAGACCTGATAAGCTGTCACTACAATGACAACAGCTCCATCTACTGTTGAGATTAAAGACAGGATTTCTTTTCACTGAGACAGAAGTCTCCTCCTTTAAAGTTATCACCAGTCTTACAGTGACGGGTAAGTATGTGTATGTGTAATAATGATGATGGATGGTGTTGAAGAAGTCTGCTTAACATTTAGGGTTGATGGTAAGAATTGGTCATTGGGTGGTATTGTAACAGCTCTTTGTTTGGTTGTTTAATTCAGTACTGGTTGTGCTTTCATGGAAACCAAATGCAAATGAGCTTGATCTAGCAGACAATCATCATTCAGAAGTAGTAAAACGAGTGGGTGCTGTGGTTTTCTGCCACAGAGTTGTTGGTCCTGACAGGTGTTAGAACAATATTATATAAAAAATACTTATATAGATAACGTATGATGTTAGTTGTAGTAAGGGTTTGGCTTTGACAGTACCTTTTCATTGTAGAAAAGCAGGGGTCACGGGACACAGCAGTGTGCAAACTTGTGTTTAATTATTCAGCCCTTTTGCAGCTGTGAAAACACACTGTACACTCAATGGTGGAGAAACAGGGGGTTCGGGGCTTTGAGGTTGTTGATCACTGTGTCGCATGTATGCTTTTAAAGACTGCAAATAGAGCTGTTAAGGACTACACTTGTATGTTGCCAACAGTTTATGAGTAGATAATAAATTCTCATTTTACTTTATTGCTGTTAAGCAACAAGGTTTTTGGAGGTGTGATTCTGTGACCATTTGCAAGGACCTGATTGAAAGGGAGTGCTGGAGAGAGGCCACAGTGTCTTATTATGTCATTATACAATGAAACAATACATGCAAGTTGTCTTGCTGGGGGAGTAGGTTTATGTTTAGCAAAAGGAGATTGCTAAGGAGAATGCCTTAGCAATGAATGGATCATTATATGCCAGTGCCATGTTAACCATGCATACAAATCTATCATAGATAATCAGTAGTTCACAAACTTTGAACATTGAATTGCAGTAAATTAATCCAACTGATCAAAAGTCATTGTCAGAATTTCGGTTGGCTGTTGCATTAACCTAGATGCATAGAGGTTTCAACTTTATGAAACTAAGTTGCAGAAGGTTACCTGCTCCTTGCACAAAGGTGCAAAAATATGTATTCATAGCTTCATACAACCAAGTTTCACAGAAAAATGTAATTGCTTTGGCTCTGTACTCTAACACATATTTGAAATGAAACAATGACTGTAAGAGTAGAGTGAATGTGCAAGAATTGTAGGGTTTTTTATATGTACAGTATTCCTCCGGACACTCAATATCTTCCCTATCCCTGCTCTTTACTTGTTGTGTATTTAATGATTTTTTTGCATTCACTCTTGGTTTCAGCAAGTGAAACACACACTTAGTTGGATTAAAGTCAGGTAGCCAGTCAAGAACATTCCTCGGGCAGTTTTGGAAAACTTAAAACAAATTAAGAGTATTAGGATAAAAAAAGAAAATCACTAACATGTCACTGTCATCATATTTGCAAAATGTGTCTGTGAATCATTGCCAATGATGTGCACTTTTTTCTGTTTAGGTTTGGGAGGAAGAAGGTAGTTTTCATCTCTCTTGCAGCCCAGAGTGTCTCGGTCCTGCTTCAGTCCTTCTCTTATTCATGGAGGATGTTCTGCATCATGTTCCTCTTTGTCGGAGCCTCTCAGATATCCATCTATATTTCTGCTTTTGTACTTGGTATGTGATGTGAACCACTCATTCCACTATGTTTGTCATAAATGAATTTTTGCCATCTGCATAACTTGCTTCAGTATGACTTTTACTGTGTACTCATTCATATTTTTTCAATGTCCTGCTCATCACAAAACATTTACATTTTGTTTTATCTTGGACAGGAACGGAGGTGTTAAGTAAAACTATGCGAGTGATCTTCACAACTCTCGGAGCCTTTCTTTTCTATTGCATTGGGTACATGACACTACCCTGGATTGCATATGGCATCAGAGAATGGAGGACTCTTCTAGCCGTTCTCTCAATGACTTCTGTGGTCTACATCCCATTGTGGTGGTACGTTCTCATTAATACTTATCAATCAAATAATGATTTCATAGTCAGCATCCCTGGTTTGACAGATAATAAACAAGCTGTTTTGTTGACTTTTATAGTAAACCTAAATGAATTGTGCAGGTTCATCCCAGAGTCTCCTCGGTGGCTGATTACTCGGGGTCGTGTGGAAGAGGCTGAGGTCATCGTGAGAGATGCTGCAAGGAAAAATAAAGTTGAGGCACCACAAGTCATTTTTAAAGAGTTTGAGGTGAGTTTTTAATGATGTTGTATCATTTGTGATATTTCAAATATCCTTTTATATCTTTTGATCAAATATGATTTTTTTTCATCCATGGAAACACTAAAAACAGTATCTTCACAAGTGTGAATCTTTTGAACCTGAAACCATATCTTTATAATTGGAATTAGGCATACTTCTGTAATTTATGTCTAAAAAAAGATGGTGTATATAATCCCATATCCCAAACTCCTTCAAGTCTGCATCAATTGTTCCTTCACCAAACTCATATTTGAGATATTTTGTGCGCATGTTTGGAAAATGTAACCTAATGAATTCTCTTGTTTAACTCGGTTATAGCTCCAAGCAATGCTTCAAAGCAGAAGCTACACCATGCTTGATATTTTGAAATCCAAGAACCTCAGATGCATCACACTGATGTGTCTCCTTTTATGGTGAGTGGTTGTTTTTTCCTCATTAAAGATTATTGTTCACAATTTGTAAAATCTTTGTTAATCAATGGCGATACAGACATTTGTTCATCGGCTTGTGACTGAAGATCACATCTGGTGACATTTATTTGATAAATAAAATCTGTGCCATTGATTCTAGTCTTATTTTTATTTTCAGGATGGCAATCAACATTGGATATTTTGGTTTATCCCTGAACACCTCCAACCTGAGTGGCAACCCTTTCATGAACTGTTTTTTGTCAGCTACGACTGAGGTCCCTGCCTATGTTGTTTCTACTTGGCTGCTGAGCAAATGTCCAAGAAGAGCTCTTCTGTCATCGTTCCTCGTCATTGGAGGAGGAGTTCTCCTTCTCATCCAGTTCATCCCTGACTGTAAGCATAGTATAATTCAGAAATGTTATTCTTTCTTTCTTTTCCTGTCTCTCATTCATTCTCAAGATAAGATTAGAGATGGTGCGATGTACAACTTGTCACAAAGTGTCTGGACAACATATCTCCAAGAAGTACACTTCATATAACAGGGTTGTTTAAATGTGCAATCTAAATAGTTATATGCCAAATACTCGTAAATAAATTGAATTACAGGTGTTTTATCATATGTGGAAAATTTCAATCTACTAGCAGTGATTGTGTAATTGTCCATTGAGGATTGAGCATAGGGTCAGTCAAAGCACAATCACAGAGCAGTGGAACCGTGAACTGGTTAACCAACATGCCAGACTTGCTCTGCCTTTTCAGTGACCAGTTTGTTCATGTTGAAGAACACTGAATTCATTCATAAATGACTCCAATTATCTCCTTTCTATCCTCCTCCTCAGCCTTCAACTATGTTGCTCTGGCACTGGAAATGACTGGGAAGTTTGGCTTCACCATGGCCTTCAGCATGGTCTATATCTACACCGCTGAGATTTATCCCACTGTGCTCAGGAATGTTGGCATGGGAATGTGCTCCTCTGCTGCACGCATTGGCAGTATCACAGCTCCTTATGTCATCTATTTAGGTATGTAGATGTTGAGTACACAAAAATACTGCATATTTACTGCACTGATATACTGTATGTATCTAAAAGAACAAAAAAGTCTGCATATGATCATATCAGTAAGTAAAACTTTCATTTTCTAATGTAGAATTTTGCTCTTTTCTTATTTACAGGTACTTATAATAAGGTTCTGCCATATATTTTAATGGGGAGTCTCACAATTGCGTCGTCTGTGGTGAACCTCTTCCTTCCAGAGACCTTCAATAGAGATCTTCCAGAAACAGTGGAGCAAATGCAAGAATGTCAGGGGTAGGTGCATTCCACTCTGGTTACTGTTGTTTATACATTTAAACGTGTCACCATGACATTCAAGGTTAGGTCACCTTTGATTAGTTAAGGCAAGATGAGCTATTAAGTCAGTCATGTGAAGAGTGTAGTAACAGCCAAGAAGTCGCCATGTTTTTCTTGAGAGAGCTTTACAGGGGAATGAACATCCTCTCAGAGTTTGTATTATATGAAACTCCTGCATTCTTTTTGAACAAAGACGCACATCTTATTGTATTTTAAATGCTTCATATTAAACTATGGCTAAAAAACAATTCAAAACAACAACAGCCATTTATGTATGCATTTGCTGTTTTTACCATGGTGTTTCTTTTTATTGCAGGTTGTGCAGTGGATCCAAAAAAAAGAAATATGTAGAAGGAAGTGGCAACCCAACCGTACAACGTGATGCCAAATCTGATGTGCAAACTCTTGTTCCGTAGGAAGGAAGGAAGGAAGGAAGGAAGGAAGGAAGGAAGTGAAAAAGAAAATAAATTTGAAATCTGACCCAAAAGTCTACTGCCATATTTTTTTACTCAGTTGATGTTTTATAATTCAAGAATTTTGCTTTCAGAAATGTTGCAAAGACCCTTTTTGAACTTTTTATTTTTTATTTTTTATGAAACTGAAATACATTTGTGATTTTTTAAAACTGATTTAACACAATATATGTAATTAAAGTTTGGACACTCTCCTAATACACAGCCTCAGTTCATCCTTAATACGGTTCTCCTTGCTATTGTTGTTGCTTCAAGTGAAAAGAGGTAGATGAAGCATGCTCCATTTGTCCATTTGTCTTTAACTAACAAACTCTCCCACACCTTCATGTCTGATTTAGACTTGTTGTGACATACACTGGTTCAAAGTTAAGATAATAATGTTCGCTCTATCTACTCTCAGTAGGACCAAACAGGTTTGTTCTCACATGATAAACACTCTGTTAACATAACACATTAATATGCTCTTTAAAACAAGAAGAAATTCATACCTGTAACTGTTACAACATTAACCTGTAAATATTAAATCATAATGTATTCCTGCGTAATGTGCACTAACAAAGATGATCCCTCTTTTCTGCAGAGGCATGACATCCTTTCTGTGTCAAACATGTGTGGGAGAGGATTCTCCAGTAGGTTGATGCATCTAATCAATGTTTATAAAAATCCTCACTAGCTGCTCTCCTTAATGACAGGTCATCCATGTTTATTTGGAGACATGAGGAAATGATCACATGAGCAAAAATCATAACTACTTTTAAACCCACTCTCACCTCACATCCACCTTATTTCCACCATAAAAATAATGACAGGCTTTATTCACTTGATAATGATGCTCTTTTTTTTTTGGGAGGATTTATTGAAGGCTGTTTGACTGGATTACAATTTATATATTGAGTATAATTCTGTAATTAATTTTCACAGAAAACATCTAAATCTAAAAGTATATATTTGAAAACGTACAATATGTACAACACAACAAATTGTGCAGCTCAGTGATGTGGTATGCTGTGGTGGTGTTTTCACAGCAGTGTTTGCAACTGTAGAACCTCCCAGTTCAGACTGAGCTGCCATATAAATATCAGAACTCGTCCTCATGACTCAGATTCATGGAGCAGTAGAGCATACTCTTTTGCTTATCAGTACTGGCAGAGTGTCTTTGTATTTTTTTTTCCTTTTTAAAAAAAATCTAAAGTATTTTTGTGATGTAATGGACAACTCAAAAATTTGAGACTATGACAGCATCACATCTTTTCTTGGATCTTGGGGACCCTTTCAGCTAAGGATTTTTCTTGCTCTGGCCATCAGCACATCCTCCCAAATGGGTTTATTGCCATCTATATAGTATTTGTAGGTGATACCCCACCTCACGAGTGTTACATCCCTAAAAACTACAGCATCACAGAGATGTGGAGAAATGTAACGATCCCTCTGGAGACGGTTGATGGCATTACAAAACGCAGCTCTTGCACAAGACTTAATCTGGAAATTGTCAGGAACTACTCTCAAAATGAAATCATTCCAAACATTGATGTGAACGTGAGTGAAATTCCTTTGGAGAGGTGTCTGGATGGGTGGATATACAGCAAAAAAATCCACCAGTCAACCATTGTCACAGAGGTGAGAGATAAGTACCGGTAATCTTTTAACTTCTTTTTGAAATGTTTCCAAGGTTTCCACTTAAAAAATAGTAATTAGTTGCCTTTTTAGAGAGAAACATGATGGTGAAAAATCTCTGACAAAAGATTTTTAGAAAGTTCAAATTAACTGACCGACAACATTCCAGTTACAACAGCACTTAGCAGGGTCAAATGCCAAAACTTAATTTATTAATCTTTCTATTCATTGTAGTGACATTAAACAGTTCTCAGTAAGTACGTATTGTCACAGACTGGATGACACAGAGTCATGTTATGAGTTAAGAGACAGGAGATCAACAAGTGATACTGTTAAACTCAAAAATACAGCTAATATGTAGCTATCTATCCCCATAACAATCTAAAATTTAACATTGTCCCTAACTCCATGGAGATGAATGTGTCTACCCAATTTTGTGCCAGTCTATGTAGATGCTGGGTCATTTGACTCAAAACCACAACCGTGAACCTCATGATGACTGTAGATAAAAAGTAAATAGATGACTTAACTCTACTATCATTGTCACAGGGTCACTAACACAGCTTAAAATATATTAAGTTGGTAATATAATTGACAGTACATTATCACGTGGAGGAAGTAAAAGCAAACCTCTTTTAATAGACTGTAGTATATTTTGCATATAATTCATCAGATTTAGTTTTTTTGTTTTGTTGTTTTTGTTTCCTCTAGTTGAAGTTATTTTTTTGATTTTCTTAGATTTACCAGGTGTGGCTGTATTTCTTGAGTTGTTGGGAAAATTTGGCATCACATCTTAATTTTGTGTGGTGTATGCAGTCACATCAGAGCTCTTCCCCACTGTTATCAAAAATACCGCAATGGGGTGTTGTTCCATGGCTGCTCATATTGCAACCATCATTTCTTCTTTTATCATTTATCTAGGTAAGTATATGGAGTTTTTTAAATTTGAGAATAGCCACTGACAAAGGAATAGTTATACAACAATCATTATACATGAAGCATTGTGGGTTTTATCAAAATTGACCTACAATACAAGTGTTAGTTTTTCTAATTTTATAATTACATTTCTAACTACAATTCTTTCATGCAGGACAATATTTCAAGGCACTCCCGTACATATTGATGGGACGTTTAGCCATTTTTGGTGCTTTCTTAAGTCTCCTGCTGCCAGAAACATATGGGAAGGTTTTACCAGAGACCATATCACAAATTCAGAAGATATGCAGGTGAGTTCACTCACTGCAGTCCACAACTATCAGCACACATGTGGTAACTGCAAAGGTCATGGCTTTGTGTTTGGTTGAACTTTTAACCACCGGTAGTTAAAATAAAATGTTTAATGTTTGTTTAGGTCTTCTTTAACTATGATATGATCTAAATTAAAGAAGTTAAAGATGCTCTTTATGAAATTAATTAAATACATAATTCAGTGCAGATGTATGTTTTTTAATATATATGTTTAGATATTTTTTAATAGTATATTTCTGGTGATGCCCTTTGTGACCCCTTAAAATAAATATGTTAGATAAACAGTCAATCATTCATTATTTGTTGCTCACACATGTGCCACATAAATAAGACTTCATTTTCTTATTAAGATTTTATGTGATATTTATGTGAGAATATGTAATATGTTAATATGTAATAATTCGAAAAAATAAAAATGAGCTCATGATAAAATCCATCAGATTAAATAAAGATTAATGGAGACTCTTGTGCCGACATATTAAAAAAAAAAACTAATGGTAAACAGGGTAACAATACACATCTTGAGCTGCTTGATTAATTATAATTAATTATTAATTATGTGCCTGCTCTGTGCAGCTTTGTTTATTTTCCAGAAAAGATGTTTTGATAGATAGGTAGGCATGCTCCTGTCATATCATGCCTGTTCCAGGGCCATTTATCTGTATCTATATACATTTTCAGGAATTAAATCAAGCATGGGGTTCTACATGGTGTATTGTTGAGTGTTTAGAGAAAGCCCCATAAAGACACGTCATATGTTTCATTTCACTTTCAGTTCCTGCCAGTCAGGGCCCTTTAAGGTGTAAATCTTTAAAATGCATTATTTTCAAAGTAGTTCAAAATAAGTCAGTGCGTTTTTATAACTGGCTAAATTGCAGCTGCTTTTGTTGCACTGTGAAGAAAATAAACGGTTGGTAACCTGACCTCAGCTCAGCTGTTGTGAATGCTCAGCTGCGTGTATGTTGCAGATTTCGCCTGAAGGCTTCACCAAAGTAAAAGTGAAAGTAGACGGCGCTGGCATGCTGGCTAACCGTTTTGTCTCTTTGTTCAGTCCATCTGAGGATTACCTTTTTGTTGATGGATTTTCACAACATAACCTCCACACGGAATATTATGACAGCTGCATGATTTAACGTAAGTTTTCTCTTTACTGTCGACTCTAAGGTGTAGATCTACAAACTATATATCTGCGGATGGAGATAGTTGTGATGGCTGATGACGAAAAGGCCAAATTAAATGTGATTTTTCTTTTTTTTATGAAATACAACATGTCAGTGATCTGCAGTTAACGTAGTTAGGGTAGTGTGTAGATTTACAGGGTCTGGGGTCCACGTCTTCAGCTTTTCTCTGTTTTTAAAACAAAATAGCAAAGTGACAAAGTGACAGTGCGGAAACGACGAAATAAATAGCATCAAGATCTACCATCTCTACTTTTTCTTTTATTTCGCATGATAGCTTCCCCCTTAGTGCTTATTTCTCAATTTTAACTTAATATTTAATCATATTTAACGTATTTTCATTGCTGAATTATAAGTGCTTCGCTTTGCTATACAGGAACATTGTAAGTGTTCTTATGGAAAATCATTTTTAATGGTAAAATAATCCAAACAAAAGCCTAAAACAGTGTCAGTCATTTCATGTTAATTCATAGAGGTGCGTTACAGACCCAACCCAATCTGGTGACTTATTTATAAATATAATAAATAATCTAAATGGCTGCTCCCAATCGTGTGTCTGCGCAGTTAGTCTAAATATAGAAGCCTTTAAACGCTGTGTCAAGAGCAGCCGCTAGATGTCGCTAAATGCGTCCGTGGCATGTGCAACATAGTTTTCTTAAACACGTGTCTCCTTTGCTTTATTTCAAAACATATCTTTCAACTTATGTATATATTTTGAATTGATTATTGTGTCCACGTCAGAGGTGTAAGGTGCAATGTAGTTAAAGACATTTAAGGCCATTGGTCAGTGGTTTTTGTTTTGGTGACTTTCTACCTTTCCTACAAATATAGTTTTTCTCAGCTGCATTCATCTGACTGCTGCATATCACTTTGCGTGCTGATTGTAAATTGTATCCAAAACCGAAATGTAATGTGGACTGTGTACATTTAAGGTGCCTTACATTTATTTCAATTTTATATGATGATGTTTGTCATTGTGGTTGACAATGACAATGATCCAAAACATTAAAAAAATAATCATAATCTTCTAAAATATTCATAGTGTTTTTTAATAGATTAAACTGCCCAATAGAATACACAGTAGTGGATAAAGTATTTATATCATTTACTCGAATAAAAGTAGCTCGGGACAGTATAAAAATACTTACCTGCATTAAGTAAAATGTACTTATACTATCAAAATAAAAGTAAGCAATGCAAAAAAATTTCACCTGTGAGTGTGACACTATTTTATATATATTTATATTTTATATATTATATATTATATATACATTTATTATATTCTTTGGATTATTATTTCTGATGAATTAATAGAGCGAACTGTAGTTCAGTTACAGCTACAAGTTTAAATATAATTTGCATATTAACATCATTGGTGGAATGTAAACCCATTTACAGTGTAAATATACTAGTACTGTACTTCAGTACAATTTTGAGGTACTTGGGCTTTTTTTTTTTAACTAATTCACGACAAGTCAGAGGCAAACATTGCACATTTAATCTACTATATTAATTTCATAACTCATTTTTAGATTTTATTGAGCCCTAGGGAGAAATTCACACACTACCAGCAGTATACAAAGTAATTAAAATTTCCCCCACTTTCATCAGCTGTAACATTAAAGTGATGTACACATTAATGAATGAATGATTATAATACAATAACATAATTGTTTATTATTCTATTTAAGTATCAGGTATATCTAAACAAGTTGCAAGGAAGCTTGGTATTGGCACTCATTATTGAAAGAGAAGCGGTGGGAGTTTATAACTTATTCTTCTTCTCACTCCTTTTTGAATTTGTATTTCTATATTTAAATGTTTTGCCTTATTTTTATTTTTGTTTGCATATTCGAAATAAACACTTCAATCAATCAATCAATCAATCAATCAATCAATTCTGATATGTATTTTTACCTTTTTATGTAAGAAATCCATGACTTTTACGTGTAAAGTTGCGTATTTATACGTTGTTGCTGTTTTTTCTTCTGAAAAATATCTGAATACTTATTCCACAGGTGCTTAACACCATTGCTGTATTATTGTTTCTTTTAAGGTATTTATGTAATTTTTTTGTACAGGTTATAGGAGCTACAAACCTGATGTTGGTGGGACAGTTAAAACGTTAGGTTCCATAAATGAACACCAGATGTCACCATAGGTCAAAATTAGCTAAATCCTTTATCATGAGTAACCACTAGATGGCATCAAGGCATTTAATATAATCAACAAGAACTCCAAACACTTATCTGACATGGCATGAGAAGAAGGAAGTATCAAGGATTCAGTGTCAATGATTCACTGCCTTATTTATTTACTATGAAACTTAACTTACTCCCTCACACATATTAATGGAATTTGCATGTGCTCAAGTGTAGGTGGAGAAGAGTAGATCACAATAGTACATCATTTGAGATGGTATGTCAAAGCGTGCTTTCTAACACTCGCCCTGCAGGGTGCTACATTAAAAACAGGAAATGAATCTGCTAAATTGGGGCAGTGATACTTGATCTACTAATCAGCCAGGAGGGGCCTTTACATAACAGCGTTACAGGAACCATTGTGCTGCACAAGCATCAAACATGTCACAGTGGTTCAAGAGATTACAGACTTCCCCATACCAAATCCTTTTCACAGAAACTACTAGACCTGTGTGTGTGTGTGTTTGTTTGTGTCACGCATAGTGTCAATGCTTGAGAGACAAACAATCTTTTGAAAGTCACTGCAGTTGTTTAGCTCCAAGTCATCAACAAGTATGTAGGAAGTTATTCGTTTTGGTAAAACTAAAGAGTGTGTGACAAAAAATACAGGATGAACCGTTTGGCTGACTGATCCTTGTGACTTTTTGAACCCTGCAAGACTAAAGTTGTAAAGTTTGTCTGCCTTCGGTGCTAATGTGTTAATTTATTTCTGTGGTGAGACATCTTAACTCAGACTTATACCAGAAAAGAGTGTGGCTCAAGAGTTTACATCTCAGTAAGGTCACAGTAGGGTTTAATTCTCCTATTCCTACAATATGCCATATGCATAACAAACCCTTGAAGAGGTCAAAACAGGTGCCATTCCACCTCAAGTACCAAGACTCTAAAATAACACAAGAACCTAATCATATAAATGATCATGTAATACATTTTATTATTGGTATATTATTAATGCATGTCATTCAGGTAACTAAACAAATAACTAATTTGTTCTGTAATTGAAACCTTATATAACACATCCAAACTGTGATGCAATGATCCCCACATATGTGGATATTTGCGAATATGATTTGAAAATTGTTATCTGTAAGATCATCTCCAGTATGGTCATTCACAAAACAAGCAAATCATCCAGTGGATTCATTTCACAAAAGTAAAAGATCCCTCATAGAGAAAAACACAATGACCCTTTCAGATGATTTTTTGTAAATACATGGTCACAGTGGTTTCATACAAAGCTGCTACTGTAAGTGCAGTGCAGATCAGATGGGATGACGTTTGTAGGGGGCTTGGGGTGGAAGTTAAAAGCCCAGAATTCGATTTCCTAACTCCAGGCGGGTTTTTGCAGCCTTATCAGCATCTGTGACTTGCACCACCTCCTGGTCAGATCACAGTGTTGCATGGTTCTTGCTAGTCACGTGATTTACAAGAAATCGAGCCTCCAGATTATAGTAAACCAGACTGCAGCCCAGTGCCACATAGGGACGCTGTAAAGCTTGATTCAGTCGTTGTTGTTTTTTTATTGCACTGTATGTTTTTACCATTTTATTTCTCTTATCTGAAGATTGCAGAGTTATAAAGAAATCATACTGGGGAATATCTTTAAAGTCATCTGCTGTCATTGGGCTTGTGTTTATCACAAACTAACTTAGAGTCAGTTACCCACTTTCTCATGTAATAGTTTTGCAGCAAGGAGAAGGAAATAGGACATTTTGTTTGCTTTAAAGCCATTATATTTCCTTAGAAAGCACAGAGGGGCAGTGGCTCAGGTAGAGTGGGATGTCCAATAACCTGAAGGTTGGCGGTTCAATCCCTGCTCTCACTGCTGAAAGATTGGAGAGGTGAACTGACAGCTTGTGGGGTGTCAGTCCACCTCCTTGCCACAACCTTGAGCAAGGCACCTTACCCCCTAGCAACATCCACTCCCCGGACACTGCGAATCGCTGCCCACCACCGCCCACTGCTCCAGTCTGTGTGTATTAAACATCTGCCACTGTGTGTGATCCACTATGTGTGATCCTGCGCATGTGTGTTCCGACTGGAGGTGCCAGATGGGTCAAATGCGGAAACATTATTTCATGTGTACGTGATTAATAAAGTTTCTAAAAGAAAAAAAAGAAAAAGAAAACCGTCTTTGATTATCATCTGTTTTTTAAAATTGTGCATCAGACAGATTTTGTCTTTTGTTTTTTCAGTTCTTAGTGAAAACCTAAAAAACAAACTGGAATATGTTATATGAAACAAGCAAGCTTTCCAATATCTTTGTTAGTAAAGTGAAAGGTGTTGATTTTAGCAGCCCACGGGAGAGGCTTTAAACAGTAAAGATATACAGCAAGGAATAATGAAAGTGGGTAATTTCAGTTATATCTTCCAAGTAGATTCACATTAGCAGCCATGTAAAGCACAAACAACATGAATGCACGCATATCTAAAACAAATCTGATCTATGGTATGTCTTTGAACTGGTCTTGCAGCCTCCATGTTTAGTCTTACCGCTCTTTGTTTTCTGCTTTTGTTGACATGACGCTTTAGTAGAATGACCCCACCTTACCTGTAATCACACCCACAGCAGATGGCATGGCAGAACAAAGGCACTGGCTGTTGTAGAATAGTATATTTTACTTAGGATGGTTTCTAATACCTAGAAGTAATTTACATTGCAGATATGATAAGAGCTTTTTGAATTCTCTAAATGTTAAGCAAAGGTGCTTCAGTGCTTCCTTATCTTTGGAAAATGTTGTTAATACCTACGTAGGTTATAGGTTATCCTGGCCATTGAAATTAATATATAAAACACGAATGTCACATTTAGTGTAAGGACAGAGGGTGTCACTCCCTGTACAGATTGTAAAGCCCTCTGAGGCAAATGTATTTTGTGACTTTGGACTATACAAATAAAATTGATTTGATTTGATTTTGATTTGATTTGATCAATAACTTCTTAAACTGTAACTGTGTCCAGCGTCCCTGCAGATCATCATGGAAGTTAACGTTGCTTATCAAGCATCCATTTTTGCCAGTCTACTAATATATGAGTAGACAGGAGGGTGTGCGTGTGCAACCAATCTCAATGTGACAACCACTTCATTTCACGTTTATGACAGATGGCCTATACAGTATTCCTTTTTAATTTCAGTTCTGGAGTGTTTAGATAAGGACACAGGAAGTTGATGCGTTCACTGTGAGGCTTTGGTGACATTAAGTGTTTCCTGCTTCATAATACGTAAGAGTGTTAGAAAACACATCCTGCATTGTTATGAATGGCTGTACCCCCCAGCTGTGACACATATACCTACATATACTGATGTGTGTATAGCCTGTAGTGATTGGTTTCAGTTGAAGGGTTGTATTTTTTTATCACTTTAATTCACTTACTTGTTTGACTTTGCTGCTCTTTGGCTAAATATTTACAGCAGGTCCTGGTCTATAAAACTCTTCAGGGCCAAAGATATTTATGGGAAGTTTTATCTAACTGTATGATGTAAGTTTTTTTTTAAAGATACTTTTTGGCCTTTTCAAGCTTTTTTTTTTTTGATAGAGAAGTCTGAAGAGTGACAGGAATGAGGGGAGAGAGAGATGGGGATTGACATGTAGCAAAGGGCTGCGGGTCGGATTGGAACCCTCGGCCGCTGCTGAGCCTTTGTACATGGGGTGGATGCTCTACCGACTGAGCTAATCAACACCCCATGATGTAACTTTTAATTGAAGGATACAGGTTCCACTGGAAATTATGGGTGGATCTGGCAGGGTCAACAAGGATTCCTAAGGTTCTTCAGTGGTACGACGAGATGTTGGCATTGTAATTATTTTCTAGGAAGGGGCATGGACAGGGTCAAACTGGGAACAAAGTTGCATCTTGTTTTCCCTCCTGGATTACTTTGTATGAAATCATCCTCAAAGCCCAATCTATTGGTCGATTCACCCTCAATTGCCATGAAAGCATCTTCTTAGTACGCAGTTAACATTTAACCCCAAGTGTTCAAAAACTATTGATTTAACTGATTTTACTGATTGATTCTTTTCCCCAACTTGATTTGCTGTCAAACCCTAAGTGATGCTGTGGGGCGGGCTGGTGTCATTATCTTAGGTTTGAACATTGCATTGGCATTAACAACGTTCACAAATAAAATAGATCTATGTGATTTTGAACCTTCAAAAAATTCATGTTTACGTTGAAGTGACAAGGCCCTCTAGTGACAGTAGTAATTGTGATTCATTGGGTGCTAAGGAAAAAGTCGTGTGACTTTCTTATAGAGTAAAGAGGTCAGAATGGAGGGATGGCTCAACATAACATCAGACTTTAACATAGGAGATGTTTGTTCCTAGTTTCCTTACAACAGTCAGTGTTTGGTTTTTAGTCATGACCATTATCATTCCTTTATGTATATTTTTCTTGTAACACTTTTAATGTTCCCAAACCAAGTTGTTTCTGCGTCTAGAACTAACCAAACATTAACTACAGCATTGTCACATAATAATAACAATAATATAATACTAATCATGCCCTGCTCGTTTAAAAAAAACACAAAGAAATTACACATCTGTACACAGACACCCTTAACGTTAGGATCATGAATCACATTTAGATGGCAGTTATGCATTTTTAGATGACATGAGTCCTCTAGGGAAGAAAGGTCATTGTTCAGAGATGATTAAGTTAAATCACAAGATTTAAAGACTGGTGTGTTATTTGAAATTCATCATTCTGTGTTAATGTGATTCATGATGTGACACGTCAGGTATTCTCTGGATGAGTCTACAAGTTGTTCATCTCGTTGTTCACATGTAATTGCCATAAATTCACACGTGGTTAGTGCCTGATGGAAATTCAACTGTCGCCTGGTTTGTCCTGTTTATTTTGCTGCCTGGTGTGCTGCGATAGGCATCGTGCCATCCCGCCAGTCTCTGGCATCCACCCCCTCCTTTCTGTGTGTAGGGGCGTGTGTGTAAAACAGAAACAGAGAGAGAGAGAGAGAGAGAGTAATAGACAGGGTTCTGGTCTTTCCAGTAAATCAGCCGACTTCACAAAACTGTCTCCTTCTCTCTTTTTCCCTTTTTTTCTCTCGAAGTTCCCACAGACACATGCCAGCACCTAAACCCTACTCACCCCCCCTCAACCACCCACACATCCACCCACACATACAAGCCAAGCAAAACTATTTGACCAGTGTAACTCTGTCCTACTAACAGCTGAAAACATGGCTTTCCAGAAAGTCAGCTGACTTACTGTCCCTCCCACTCTCTCTCTCTCTCACTCTTCTTCTTCTATCTATTTATCTAACAACCCCCCTCCTCCCACACACACACACACACACACACACACACACACACACACACACACACGCACACACACACCCTCCCCAAACACAATACTGGATTTCTGGCACAGAGGCGACGCCTATTTATGGAAGTAGTTAGTGTTTTCATGAATAAGGTCTCTGTGTGGCAGTGTAATGATACCAAATTAAAAAAACACCACATTAAAAGTAAAAAGTGCTTGAAGTATTAACTGCAACTGCAAGAAATGGCCCCTATTAACTATTATTGTATTGGATTATTATGAGTGATGCATCATTGTAAAAAAATCATTTGAATGTTTTAGTTACTCAAGTTGGAGGTAAACTTTCTGGCATGCCCAGTGAGAAAAAGAACGTAGTCAGGAAAACATTGCATTGTAGTGTGAAAGTATACACTTGCATAAAAGAAAAATGCTCATGTAAAGTAACTCAAATGAATACTGAAGTACTTTGTTACACTCCAGGACTCCAGACTGTTCTGTCTATATCAGTTTATGTTTATATGATTTTGATTAATTTACTGTACTGTATTTAGTATTTATCCATTACAGTACTTACAGGTCTAAAAAACACCATTCACATAAAATATATTCAGTCCACAGAAATATTTCAAAGCTTCAGACAAAGCACCGGGCACTGAAACTCTTTGGAACAACATGCATTTTTTAAATAATCTGGATATAAATGTTGTGGCCATAAATTTGCTCCTTTTCAGACTTGTTCTTGTAATAACAATAAATTTATTTTTCTAGCTCTTTTCTCAACATAATTATGCAGGTATCCAGTAAAAAAAAAAATGAAAAAAAAAATGAATACATTAGATAAATTAATAACTAGGTAATATAAAACCATAGTCATCATGGACATCATTTTTAAAGTTGTAAAAAAAATCACATACAGAATCACAGATTGGGAATCCCACAGTTCGGGTGCCATGACAGCTGATGCACAGTCACACTTTTATTGCTTCTTATCGAGTGCTCATAATGGAGACTTACAGTAACTCAGACGGGATGAAATAAAGGCATAAATAACTTTGATAGCTTCTCAACTGATAAAAACAGGACTGAAAAAAAACATGAGACTTGGTTGTGGACCTTCTGATTACTCCTCCTTCTCATTACCCCTCTATTCTGAATACGTAAGTATTCAGTAGCATCAGAAAACTACTATCCAAAAGAAATTTGCTTGCATGTCCTTTCTCAGTAGGTCCAGCTGTTTTGTTCTGAGATGACATCACAGTGTGACTGAGCCGTCAAACAAATTGAGAAAAACAATAAGGTTTCATTGCTGAAACGCTCATGTTTATTTGACCCCTTTGGACTCTGTGCATGTGTCCTTAAGTTGTAACTCTTTTCAGTTTGTAGCAACAGGAGACTGCTCTGGCATTTCCTGTAAATCAACAGACTAATTACCACTATCTGTCTCGCTAGCTCACCCTCTCTCCATCTCTGTCAGATACTCACACAAACACATCCACAATCACACATTAAATCAATCACTCTCAATCAGAGTCCTCTTTTTTTCTCTCCATCTTAGCCTTCAAGCTCCCACATGCAACCAAATACCAGAGTAATGCCACACACTTGATTATTCACATTCATTTATTATTCTACATCAGCTGGTATCAGCTTGTGATGTTGAATCATGGCTACACCTTCAGATTCATTGATCTAGCGAATAAGTTAGTGGTCACATTGTCTTACTGTGATAAAATAATCACTCTAGTTATAGCATTAAACAATGTTAGAACTTCTCCGTATGATCTAGTTCAATGACAAAACTAGCAAACCTTTTTTGGTGACAAATAAATTATTGCATGGATCACAGAGATAAGACCACCTATTTGGCAGCTTGCTGCATTCCACTTCCTGCCATTGTTTTCTATCTCAGATACACAACGAGTGACCAACTTTTCTTGTACTGCTTCAGTGGATAAGCACGTCCGCAGCTTATTCAGTCAAAACCATAAATCTCAAAGTCATAAAACTACAGTTTGAAAATGAACTTTGAGTTCTTTATTTCCCAGATTTCTCAAAGCTAATTTTCTTCTACAACCTGTGTTTCATTTGGGAAGTGTCTTCCAGATGATATTACTTATTGGGGACAACTCCAATAATTTGGGAGAACAAAAAGTGCTTATGAGCATACTGCAATGACCCATTGTTGCCTTATGAGTCACAGTGTAACTAATACATAACTGCTGCCACTGCAAAAATATGTTTAGGTGGTTTTTGAGTCATTAAATCTCTCTCTCTTTAAACCAAGATTTTATTACTACATCAGCTGTATGGCAAGTAATTCCAAGTGCACAACATGAAACTGTTAGTAACTCCTGTAATGCAGAACAAACCTACATATTTTCACTACTCATACTTGTATAGGATAAGTATAGACACAGAAATACAGTGCTAGTCAACTCTGTGTTCAGCACTTGTTTATGCATATCCTCTCTTACTATAACAGAAAGAATATGTTTCATGTGGCTCGTGGTCATGAACCTTCCACCTCCAAGAGAAAAATAATCCTGGTTGGCATGTACGAATGGAGAGTAAGGTCCTCCACCTTACTCTCCATTCGTACATGCCAACCAGGCAGTGACAACATCATGGGTGGGCTGTAAACCACTCTGACTTGAGTATTGCAAAATGTTTTGGCTCTTATCTCTGCCCCTTTCCTCCCCAAGGCTTTACATAATAGAGGTTATCAAGGAATGTAAGTAGGTGTTCAGAGTTTTTTGGTTCACTTTAAGTTTATGCATTTTTATTTCTTAGATATGGATGCAACAGGATGCAGCAAAATACAGTTTAATTTATAGTAATCTGCTGTTAGTTTAGGTTTAAGCATACATTTTAGAATAGTCTGTAAATGTGAACATAAATACACAGTTTTGCAGAGAAACGATTGAACATGCTGTTGGTCCACAGTGTGAAGAGTTTTGAGTGAACTCAGTACTGAGAAAGGAGTTACCAACTGTAACATAAACTGTAACATGAGACACAACACTAGCGTGTCAGGATATTTGATCAAATAGAGTAGTTCTGAATGAAAAGCAGAGCGGCTGATTTTTATGTTATTAAGATAGGGTTGTGTTAACCCCCTAATATGAATGACTGCATACAAAGAAACAAAAAAATTACTGAGATAAAGGGCGTTCTCATTTTTAACCTTTGTTTAGCCAGGGAAAGCTTTAAAAAAGCAACAGTGCGGAAATGTAAATTTGCCTACACACACACACCCAAGGGTAATTTTTCCCTTAAGAGACCTTCCACCTCTTCATCTCTTCACTATAACTGACACTTATAAACTGTTGATTTGAGAAGTACAAAATAGAAATCAAGTTGTAAAGATCAAATATAGCTGCAAGCAGCAATGGGGGGGCCTTGCAGCATAGCAGCATAGCAGGCAAGCAAATGTCTGCTCAGGAAGGTGTCACGAGTCCATACACCAAGTTTCATGTTGATCATTGCATCAATGCAATTCAGAGATATTGGCCTACTCCATGTTACTTATAGTGTCCCCCAAAGGTCAAAGGTCACATAATTCTTGGGCCTCTCAAAGAAGGGGTCATGAGTCTGTGTTAGAAGCTTGAAGTCAAAACATCAAACGGTTGCCAAGATATGGCCTCACTTCCTTTTTGGCAGCTTCGCCGCTGAGTTTGATTGGCTGCCATGTGCAAATGGAAGCAAAATTATAAAATCCACATCATAACTTTTGTGCAGCTTGGTCTAAAGATTCTGTGTGTCAAGTCCCGTGGAAATCAGACATCTGCGTGACCTGAAATGCTTTTTGAAGGTTTTTAATAAAATTCAAAATGGTGGAAAATCCAATATGTTGCAAATTGACATAGGGTGCGTTGAACTCGTCGTGATCCAAGGATTCCTACAGTACCTCATTTGTAAAGTTATGAAGCTGAATGCACTTCAGACTTTGACATGTTGGTGGCACTAGAGAGTTCAATGTACGGGCATGAAAATTCTTGGAGGTCTACCATCTCCAAACTGGAAAATCCACCTCACGGTTTATTGTCTGTGGTTGACATACAGGTTTATTAAATAGTAATTAAACTAGGAGGACGTTGGCATCTTTGTGCCATAGTACACCCATGTTTGTTTAGACTTACTATGCTTATTTTTTTAATAAGGGACACATGTTTTTTTGGTGCTTATTATAAAGTACTCAGATATGCTGCTCAGGTGGAAGTTACATCAATTTGGCATGACAAATAAAAGTCCTGCTTTAAAATCTTTAGGTATTATAATTAGGTATGAGTAGTATTTTCAGTCAAATGTACAAAAGTATAAGTACTTCTATGGCCTCAATGGGTGATTATATTCTATCATTTAATTATTGTGTTATTAAAGTTAGGGTTAACTCTAACTCTAATTCACTAACCCTAAGACTCATTTTGTAGTGGGGTATAAAGGAGAATAAAATGGATTGACTTAAAGTATCCCTAAATTGTACTGAAGTACATATAATACCTTTCATTCATTTATTTTTCTACAATAGCACACAGACACCTAGATAAGCCCATCTCCAATCTTCACACCTAACCTTGTGCTTTCCTGGTGTGTAAATATTCTGCTCAGAGGTGTTGAAGCAAGCACGTTGCAGCAACCACCAATGTTAAGTTGGACTCCAGTGGTCTTCAGTGGCTATTTTCAGATATTTTATGACTGTTGATATAGTGCATCCGAAAGAATTATGTGTGTTTATAAGTGTAGTGAAAAATATTACTATAGACACACTATAGATGTGGTCTTCATAGAAACCCAATTCTGTACGACTCCCAAACTGAAGGAGGAGAAAACATTGCAGCCAATATTTCACACAGAAAGATGATGATAGTGATCTTACATAGGCACATTCTTTCTGACTCTGAAATCTCTCTGACTTACAGAACATAGATCACAAAGTTGACCTTTGTGCAGTTGTATTACATAACTTTCCCAAACTTGATATAATTACTCAATGAACCCTAAAAAGAAGTTTTTTACTTGATATAATTACTCAATGAACCCTAAAAAGAAGTTTTTTTCTGTCATTTGTTTCTTTAAGCTTTTAGAACCTCCCAAATATTTCTCACACAAAAATGTAATGGGATCTGGTATTTTGCTACACTGAAAAAGCTACGAAAATGTATAGGCACATAATCACTCATTACCATTATTATTATTATTATTTTATTTTTAACCAGCATAAGTCCTAATCATATATATAAAATATTTGATATATGATTTTTTTTAACCCTTAAATTGCCAAGTTTTTGTCATGATGCACTTCCATTTTATGTCTAAAAAACACAAAATGATTTATTTTCAGTATACTTCATGCAATCTGGATTATTTATGGTTTGATTATTGCATTTTGGTGTATGTGACAGATTAGCAGTAATATTTATTTATATGATTTTTTTATTCTCTATATTTTTTATATTTCATAAAATCTTCACTAATCTACACTTAAAGTCCCAGGCCTCAAATGAAGCGGAGAAATGAGAATTTACATGTATTATACTTTGTATTTGAGCAGGATCAAAAATAGTGTTTTGAATGGGTTTCAATGTGCACATTTATGTGCAAAGGAGTAACAACAGGTCTATTTTAGTCTTTAGTTTTAGGCTAAAAGTAACAAAAATACATACAAAAATGTGAGAACACTAAAAAATGCACAACCTTGCATAGATCATCAACAATATGCATGAAAAATGATAAAATATGCTAGAAAGTAAAAGCCAAATACACAAAAATGTGGAAAGGGGCATCAAAGGTTGAAGTGGCAGATACAAGGAGTTTTGAGGAGGCTAAGCAAATCACAGACTGTCAGAATACTAAATAAAATACTAGGCTATATACTAAAGGATGTGATACAGCGGTCCCTCGTTTATCGCAGGGGATACGTTCTAAAAATAACCCGCAATAAACGAAATCTGTGAAGTAAGTTTTACAATTATTATACATGTTTTAAGGCCGTAAAACCCCTAACCACACACTTTTATACACCTTTTTACACACATTTTGTACAGTAGTCCCTTAGTTAATTAGGACGCAGAACACAATGCGCGTTCATACTCATACCGGGTTATAGCGAAGGACGACTGTACAGGAGAATCTGAGATAACCTGTTACAGAAGACATAACACAAATATTTTTGTAACACTCCCTCTGCAACCCTGGACATCTTCCAATTCAAGTCTTTGGGTCAATACGAATACGGAAGTCATGCAAGGCTTGTAAACACTGTCACATAATACTGTATAATGTTGCTCTCTCCATGCTCACTAAGTTTGTTTGACTACTGTCGATAATGACAGGAGAGCATTGTTTTACGTAACGTACATCCATTCTTGGAAGCTGTTCAAGCTACTACTACTACTTTATATTTAAAAGTCCCCAGGTGGTTAGTAGGTGCTGAGATCTGTGTGACTGCAAGTGCCTAAACATAAAAAAGTTTATGCAATGCATATATTTGGGTGGAAAACAAATGAAATACGTGTTTACTGTCCAGTAGCAACATTTTTGTGAGAATGGCTAATACATTAACATTTCCTCTTTATGTTACTAAAAGCATAGTTACCTAAAAATTAACTGGAAATTAGTTGTATATAAATGTCATTTCCAGGAACCAGGGTTAGCCCAGGTTACAGCATTTGAAATATTTTTAAATTGTTGAGTGCCCCTTTAAGATAAAAAATATTTTGGATAGATTATAAACAAGTATTAAGTATTAACCACAGTGTTACATTTTGTGTCAGTGTCAGTCAGTATCATGAGAGTGAAAAACCTAGGGAAATACCAAGCCGTCATGATCTCACCCTGCTGGTTACAGTGGTGTTTGAATGTATCTTCAGAGGAAGCAACATTGCATGTACATTTCTGTCGTTTCACAATGACAGCTCTTTCTGATCTTCACGCTAAAGTGACTCATTGTCAAGTGTGATTAAAACGATCACATGACAAGTGAAAATGTTTACACTGGCCAGATGGAAAGCACCAGAGATATCTCGCTAGGTTTCCCCCACGGTATCTTATGCACGCACATACGCTCGTGCGCACACACAGACACACACACACACACACACACACACAGTTCCCTGTCTCTCTCACCTCCCTCCAACATCCTCCCTTGTTGTTTTTATGAGTTAGATGTCTTCTCTGCCATCTCATCTATGTACATTAAAGGGAGGAACAGTTGTATTTTGTGGGTTTGGTATCATCACCATAGTACCACACCTTTTTCCTGAGGCATCAGATCATTTTAGGGGACTCCTTTAATGGTAAACCCCATTTCCTTTTCAACCTCTGTTGAGAACATCTGGACAAATAAGTATAAGGCTTGCTATATTCTATATTTTTCTTATTATTATAAACATCTCATGAAAACACTTAAACCAAAAATCAAAACTTGTTAGCCATAACAGTGAGCTCCACTGTTCTACCGGGTATCATGTTTCTTCATTACATTACACTAAACACACACACATACACACATGTGTTTATTTTGAGTCAGACCGACACACACAGCGGCATACTCACTAATGCATTAAATGTGTGTTAATCTGTCGTTGAATAGTCCCTATCAAATGTACTATTTACTCCTGTTTGAGTGTACACTGCACTGCTCAACTGTCTAAGGAAATTATTTATTATTTATTTATTTATTTAGTAAATATTTGTGAACCATGGAAAACATAGAGTACAAATGGTTGGGAGCAGGATAGAGAGGGAGGATAGGGAAGCTGGTCTTTTTGGAATTTATTGACTATAACAAAAATATAGACTAACACCAATGTTACTAAGATAAATAACTACATTTCCCAACAATGATACACTAAAATATAATAACTGTATATCCACAATAAAACCTGGATCATTTTTAATATTAGCAGCTTAACACTAGAACCGCCAATATTCCAACACCTCCTAGAACTGCCAAGGGGGATCATTTTGACACCTTCTGCAACAGCATCATCACTCGTAAAAACATAATTTCTTGAAGCAGTAAATTGTTATTTTTAACCTGTTTTTTCAAATAATACATACGATTTCAATTTTAAAGTTGCTTTCATCCATCACGGATTAAACAGGTCAAATACGTTTTAAAATTAATCATTACAAAGTGTAGGGTACCACAAACATTTATTTATATACATACATGATAATACAAAGCCAAACTTTGGTCAGACCCACAAAACTTGTATTCTAAATTAAATTTGAACACTTTTTAGGGAAGTCTGTAATAAATGCAACTCTGTCTCCTGGAATCCACAGAGAACTAATTTAATCACGTTCTGGCAAGAAACTCAATCAGTATCTGGCTTATGTTGCCCAAGATGTTTTGTGTTTGGATACTGATATTGTCAGACAGAGTAGGAATATTTCTCCATCAATTACTGTCACTCACTGTCCTCCGCCTCTAGACCAGGTTGTGTGGTATATGTTACTAGCTTTTTCTTAAGAAGATTATTGAGACTTTCTTGGCCGTTAAAGAACTTACTAAGTGGCACTTCCTCCTTCCCTGACCTTTGTTTGTATGACAGCTTGTGCTGTAGAAGGAAATTTGTACCAGTATAAAAAAATCATGTTGTCATCATTTCCTTGGAAGTAATCTGAAAATTAAGCCTAAAATAAAGCCTTCCTGCCTATTGATTGACTAAGAGGTGTTTTTCAGTATAGACATAACAATAGACTTAAAACACGGCTCAGTTGACCCAAATGTATACCCACATATAAAAATAGTCACCTCATATGCATCTTATATATAATCCTTTTACTCTGCCATTTGTTTGTTTTAATACAACCATAAACTTCTGTTGGGTTTGTTTGTGGTGTGTGTGGTGATCTTGAAGACATTAAGAATTTTTTTAAATTTACTCTTGAACTTGAACTTATGACGCAGTTGCTTTGTGTATTTCTTGTGCGCGTCAGTGAAGGAGTGTAAAATAGCAAAAGAAAACTTTTGAATAGTCATCCATCAAAGAAACTCACTGATCAGGTAACAACATATATTTAAACGCCAGAAAGCATTGTCTCTGACACATAATCAGCCATGGTTGCTTTTATTGTGTATTGTCCCCCACCTTGTTTAATATGTAAGATGAAATTCCAAACAGTGGAGCGAGTCGCCCCCCTTCCCCTAACAATGCTCATGCCGGATGCCAGGTTGGCGCTACCTGTTGTGTTCTGGCTTTGTTTATCAGCTTCTAAATCGGAGTCCGACTTGCCGCAGCTAGTAGTGGCACTTCCCCACTGACCTGCTGAGGCAGCTGCCAGTGTCTGAGGCAGCACGGTGCACCTGGCAGGTGGGCACACCCAGGCATGTGTCTCCAGTACATGTGTGCCATTACTGACACAGTAAACTCAGATCTGACTACATATATTCCCTGTCATAGCGACAAGCGGCTGTCCCGCAAACATTCAACAATTTTGGGTGATGAAAAAATCTGCATATTTTAAAAGGAAAATCACTTTTTTTGTATGTTTTCCCACAGCACATTACCAAATTTTACATTCTTCTGATTCATGCAGCATGATTTTGGGCAACATGAGTATTTCCACAAATTACACAAATTACAAATACTCTGTGTCA
Source organism: Larimichthys crocea (assembly GCF_000972845.2). Classification (NCBI taxonomy): domain Eukaryota; kingdom Metazoa; phylum Chordata; class Actinopteri; family Sciaenidae; genus Larimichthys; species Larimichthys crocea. The sequence continues at coordinate 4,500,552 of NC_040032.1, forward strand.
TCACACACTGGATGTTTTGAAGATGACCACTTGTTTTTCTTTATTCAACCATGAACTTTGATAAATACATGTGCAAGTTACATGGCACAGGTGTTTCATTATCATTTTCCACCTGCACTTGGATCAAGTTATCACACGCTGGCTGTCATTTTGACCCTAACCACTGATAACAAAAACACAGTCCCGTACAGTAAACAGAAACATATAATAATAATAATTTCTTCCATACTTTGGAAGAAAATATGATGTTGGGAAACAACTGGGCTTAACAACAGCACTTATTATTAATTATTATTTATTACTTTTTTTTGGAACAGTAAAAAAAAATACTATGAGCTATGTTCCTAAAATGGTAACAGGTGTACAAGTACAAGTACAAAACATTTTTGGGTAGCAAGCTTGAACAAAACTTGTTTATTCATTAATGTACTCAGGGAACTTAACTGGTTTAAAGCTTTATTTTCTTTTGGTTATAGTGCTGCTTTTTGCAGTATTGGAGGAAGTGTAATAAAAGACAAATGTGTTTTCCCCCTTACTTGCAGTTACTAGGGAAAGTAGCCCCATCAGAAAATCTGATGACCTTCTTACAAAAAAAATTAAAAAATCAGGCGGCAGTAGCTCAGTCCATTGAGACTTGAATTGGGAGCCGGAGGGTGGCTGTTTCAAGTCCTGCATGGGCCAAATATGGAAGGTGCATGTAAATAAAAATAGACTGTAAAAAGAATTTTCCTGTTTGTGGGATTAATAAAGTATATCTTCTTCTTCTTCTTCAAAAGTGCTATAGAGATATAGCCAACTCTTGATATTACACCCTGCATAATTTGCTGGACTTCAGCACATTATGTCAGAATTGTGAACTGTATTTCACAGGTAGAATATAGAACATAGTCTGATGTCATATATTATGTGTCTTTCTTTCCTTTCTTTATAATGGCCTTACTCTATCTCTATCTCTTCCACATAATACTTGTTTAGTTTGTTTCACATCAACACAAGTCAATGTTCAAGTCAATATTTCTGGTGATTTTTTTTTATATATATATATACTTCCTTGCAACTTTCCACAAAGTTTTTTTTGTTTGTGTCTTTTTTTGGATGGTGCAATCAGACATAACACTCAGTTTAAAGTGACTAGCACATTTGTCATGTAATGTGTAAACGTTTTTTTGTTTTTTTTTTTCAAAAGAGCTGGAACAAACAGTTTAGTTGCTTTTAGTTGCTACCAAATGAAGTACAATTGGATGCAATTGAACAGAAATTTGCACCTTCCAATCCATCCAATTTGAATAATTGCTAGGTTTAATTATATATTATTAATTATACACTATTAATTCTGTTTTTGTTTTACAGGATTACAATCTGCAAAGTATCAGAAGCAATCCCAGTGTCCTCAACCTCTACATCTACAGCAGAAAAAGGAAGAAGAAAGCGTGATTACCAACTGTCTGGAAAGGAACTTTGTCTGCAACTAAGGTGGAGAAAGACTGTGGGAAATGTGCAAATATGTTTTCCACAACAAATATTGACATGCTGTTAAAATGAGGTCTAAAGTCAGCATTTATACATTTGTTTTTTATTGATTTGTCCAACTTGTTCGATCTGAGTTTACCAACCTCAGGACATGAGCTCATAAACTTTCAATAAATCTTTGCAAAATCAACTAGCCATATAGGTCTGTAATAAAGCTGCTTGTTTGAGTTTGTTTTCTGCATCTGGTATGTCTGAGTGAATTTACGTTAAGTAAATTACACGTTAGGTGACTAATATAACTTGGAATGAAAAGCCCTAATAAAAAATACCTAAACTTGCAACTTCATGTGTTTGTGTGCCTTTGTGCGTAAATCAAACTGGTTAGACAGTTTTATATTTTATAGCAGATTGTTAACAGAAGCAACACCTGCAGGTCATTTATTCAACCGTTTAACCACAACAGACTGAAGAAAGACTATTCAGGCAACCATGATATCTACATGAAGCAGAGTACAGCAGAGGAGATATGTATGTAAAATGTGTGCTGAGACAGGACAGAAAACATAGTCAGTTACACTCATACACCATACGCAGCATCAGAAACCAAGCCAGACATCTTCAACTTGACAAAAAATGAAAGCATTCCATATATCCAATGGGATAAGAGGTTCAAATAAAATCATTCATATTTCAAAAGTACATACATAAAAACAAAACTTTCTAGATTTATTCTTAAAGTATAAAAAGTAATGTGCGCTTTTCCATACAAGTCACACGCAACAATAGTTCAGTCTTAAATTCTTTCTTTGTTTTGAAAGCATTATCAGTTATCATTACCTGTCATCATCTTCTCATTCCTATCTTTCAAGTGGATTAACAAGTCTACAACAGACAAGAGCAAACACCTAGACAAACCTGAAAAAAACATTGTGGTGAATGAAAAGAATCTTATCACCGCCAGCACAGCGGTTTATTATTGCTGTAAAATGTGCAGCTGCCAAAAACACGCATCAAAATCTGTTTTTGATTCTTCTCACCTTTTGCCTTTGTGAATGCTATTCATTGTAATTTAGTGAGAACTACATTAATGTGCATGACCGATGTACATTCCGCCATTGCGCCAGTTCCTCAAAACTTGTGGGGATTATAGGGGAACCCCATATAAGGAAGGAAAAGGAATTTATTTTTATTCTTTTTTTTCTGCTTACTTTATATGCAATAATAAAATACCACGTTAAAGGCAGACACATCAATTGTCTGCGTAATAAAGGTAATTACAGTATTGTCTGCATACATCTGATCTTTACACCCAGTGCAGATTGATAGTAAATCATTAATGTATACGCTTAGCATAAATGGTTTTAGGATAGTTCCCTGGGGCACAACCAATTCATTACCAAGGAAAGGTGATGTTTTGCTCCCCACTGTTACACAATGAACCCTCTCAGCCTGTTAGAGGAGAAATTAAAATTGGATAGCTTAGAGATGGTTATTTGGAAATCTTCTTCAATTCACTTTTGTTTGACGCTCGTGAACATAATATGAATACTACATAGATACATAGATGTTAATGTTAGTTAATAATAATAGTATGTATATATGTTGTTGTTTACAGTTCAGTGTTTAGATTGGAGAGTTGTAACTTGCTCTGTCTGGCAAGCCTTTTTCCTTTAATTGTTTTCTGACATTTTCACTCATAACGTGCATAATTATCTGTAATATTACATTACCTGAGTACCTCAGTTACTTTTACTGCTTGAAATTTGCCGAGTCTCTTTGGGTTTAAGTTGTGTGCTATTATACTATAGGCTTAAGTGACTGTTCTGTACACAACTTAATTGCTAATGATTGAATAAATTATTACTATTGATCAGCAACTCAGTTTAATATCATGTAGAAAGTTAAGACTACCGTGTTCTGTCACTTGTGTGTTTATAGTAATCCAACCACTGAGTAATGCCATACTTGTAATTATTATTATGTTATGGCGTGTCATTGTATTGTAGATTATATTTATATTCCCAATGGTTTTGACTTTTATTTCTTATAGACCAGCAAGTGGAAATAAAGCCAAGATATTTCTCATCTTGAGCTGATACTTTGAGGATAAGGAGAAGACTGGTTGATAGATAACTATGGGTGATGGATCTAATCGTCCAATGTGATTTATGTGTTTACTATTATCTTAATAGAGTTCTCAAAGTAGGAGTTGAGGAGAATTGCAGGTCTCTAATCTTCATTAGTCTTTGTATATCACTGTTTAATCCAGAGAGTTAATAGAAACATCTTTCACATTTGTACCAATCAATCATCCCAGTTGATGTTGTTGAACTGCATTTTCAAATTCAAATACTGTACATGACTCTTATTTATTTCGAATTGACATAACTTTGTGTTAGAATACAAGCTGTGAGAGTTAGGTCGTGACCAGACAGCTCATATGGGAAAATTCAGTTGCTCCCTCAGCTTCCTTTGTTGCTGAATACTTTATAAGCAGGAAGCTCAAGGCCGAGGTCAGGTGCAGACCAACGAGGTGTTTATTACACTCACATTGATGACATGTTAACAAAACATTTTCCACAAAAAATACAAAATGTGGTCTGACAGCAGCAGCTCTTGCTTGAAACTGGCAGGCTTGTATAGCCCGCCAGTGGCAATGATCTAGATTCTTTCATCAGTATAGGGGTCTTACTGGCCAGCCTTCAATTACTCCTCCCCGCCTTTTGTTTGTGCCTCATGCCTTTTAACAGTATTATCTACACATGCTACTAAATATTAGTACTACAAAATACTAGTAGTGAAGAATACAGATTTTGCAGAAGGTGGTGTATGTTCACTCAAACATTTATTAATTTATAACATATCATGTAAACGTGCAGTCCAAAGTGCTTCACAGAGGAAAAAAATAAAGACAGAGGTGGAGTTTCTGTGACTGAAGACACTCCAATTTGCTCGGACAGTGTGACATTTAGATAAATAGATTCTAGGTCATTCATTCATTATCAGAGCATTGGATCTCTTTACATGATATGTGATCTAATAAAAACAACAACCTTTCCTGAAGCAGTTATTGGCAGAAGACTGGGAGTTTTTTTATGAAACAATGTCTCTAACAGACATTTAAATGTGTTAGATGTCTATTTCTTCATGAGGTTATAACCTAATCTTTCTTACACTGTACTTGTATGCTGGAATTGGTAGTAATGGTTTGCTCTAGATGTAGCCAAAATGTTAAACCCAATTTAAGCTGAATCGTTAAAAATAAAATATAAAAAAAGAAATGTTGTGTGCTTGTAATACTTGGTTAAAGAAGGTTTGAATCGTGGTTATTAAAACTATCATTTGCAGTATATTGTGATGACTTGGACCAAGTTAATTTGCCCCTGGACAGAAACATTACTGGTCAGAGAAGGTGTCAGATGTCAGTGCTGCTTACTGTGACTGATTACTCTAGGACACTTCAACAGGGCTTATCCTTGCCAATATGTGGCTTAAACATCTGGTCAAAGTTATTGATTATATTACGTGTGAAGTCATCCATCTCTGCTCCCAAAAGAAACTAGAAGCCCTTTGTGATAATAACTTAGAGTCAAGTTCATTCACATTCAGATTTTTTATTTTATAAAAAACACACACACATAAACACTTTAGAGAGAGAAACTATTTACAGGAATTATTTACAATAGCAAAAAAGAGAAAAGACAATATATTTGATGTAAGGCTTTCACCAGAACTAAGTAAGGAGGTTTGTTAAAATGTATTCCTATCCCTTAAACTAAAATTCACGGAAATAAAATAACGGAAAAAATGTATGTAATAATTACTTGAAACTGTACATTAACTATTAGTCAAATGTTAAGTGCACTGAATATGATTCTATTTGCATTATGAAGTAAGCGTTGGCAACCTCATATGGAATATGGAGTATGACAATATACATGTAGAGAAGGTGACAAAAAACACCAAAAACTGAGCATCAAAATGCCTTGAACCAGCCAAAAGTATAGAGGATGAACAGCATGTGAGTTTGAGTCACTTCATAACTTCACAGAAAGATTGAGGGAGATGTGGACAGGTCTCCAAACTTGCTACTGGGCATCAAACACATGGCACATATGGGGCGGGGGTGGGGATGTTCTAGCTTAAGGTGTGGACACCACCTATCACAGACTGGTCCAAAATGTCAAAACATTGTTCTGTTATGTCCTGACGTCCTCAGAGGCTGTCGATCTGATGATAAAAGCTGTTCCAGAGTTCACCTGAGAAATTTGTGTCTGAGCCCAAAGTTGTGTAACGTGGAAAGTCGTCTAGGTCGTCTCCTGTAAAACAAACAGAGGAAATCCAAGATCACGATGGTGAACAAGAACATGTAGGCTAACTAAAGGGGGAGTCTGATAGGAGCTTTATAAAATCTGTGCTTCCTTGTAGAAACACACATTTACATCTAGATTTTACATGTAAATTAAAGTCAAGTGATTAATTTAGATTAAATTCTCCATCTGACATGGAGACATCTCACACTAACAACATTTACCTGAGGAAGATTCACTCCACTCACTCCGTGGACTGGTGCATGCTTCATTGCTCAGTAACCCCCTGCCGTCTAAAGTGCTTGACATCCAATTTACTTCTCTTTCCAGTTCTTGGCAGATCTGAAAGAGTAACACTGGTTTGAGTATGGCTATAATATTTTGCACAAGTGGAGTTTTACCACCACCAAACAATCAGTCTTATTATGTTGGCTATTAATACACAATTAGACAAACATGGGTATTCCTGACAATGAAAAATGCATGCTGTTAAGAGTTTCAGTCAGAGGCAATGCTTACCCGGACAATGTCGTCTGTGTGGTCATATTCTGGAAGATCCCAGCGAAGAAGAATAGAGAGAAAAGAGAGAGAGTATGAGAATAGCACTGTGATATTGATTTATCTGTTGGTAATTACTTAATTTCCCGTAGGTTAGTCCTAAACCATTTATTAGCGAGTATGCCATATGTGTTATCTTACCGATGTTATGTTCAGGTGAAACTTCAAATCTGTGGTTGAAGGTGTACGGTAAGGCCTCAGGCCCGATCTCAACTGACAAAGACCAGTCAGGAACTTCAGATGGAGCTACAAATGAAAAATCTGCAAAAGATAGCAAAAAACAACAATAAATAAACTCGGTTATCTAGCTTTTAGTAACAAATTCAAGGCAGCCTTCATTACATCCTGTAACCTAACATTTCATTTTTAGCTTAAATGTAAGGCCATAGCAAAAAGCATTTTCTTCATATGTATTTATCTACTTATTTGACAGTTTTGATTCTGCAACTATACATATTTTTTTCCCTCACCTTCCTTCTCTGCGTTCACAGTGCTGTCGACCGTGTTCTCCTGAGTGGACATACTGTCTTCCTGTGTTGAGTTATTGATAGGAGACTGAGTATCGCTGTAGTCCGTGTCTTCCTCCATCTTGACAATTGAGCTCTGCAGAGGCAGATATGAAGAGGTGAGATTCAGGAAATATGCAGTCGTATGCTCATCTGCATCAATGCTATTAAAAATATCTGGGTCAGTGTGTGGCTTATTGCAAATAGGCCACTGATTTGTAAAATAAGTAGAAAATATCCACAGTATTTACCTTCTTCCTCAGCTTTGCTTCCTTTGCCTTGCTTCGTTTATCTGTGCAGATGAGAAAAAAAGACATTTTAATCACTTAGACTTCTCACAGTGTGACTGCAAAACCAACACGGTAATAGAAAAAGAAAAAAAGCTTTGCTCGCTTCCTGTTAGTTGTCTCACCTCTAGATTTTGGCGTGGCAGGCAACATCCTGAAAACGCGCATTGCTTGGTGGCCTTTGTTGATACTCTTGTTTTTAACCTCCTCAATGTCAGGCAGTGAGTTCATTGCACAGCGGAAGTTGGCTTTCCATGTCTTCGGGTCACAGATCTGACCTTCCACAAATTTCCCTGCAGAATGCACGTTGTTTAGATTTACTATTTCTTAATCCAAAAAAACAAACAAACAAAAAAAAAAACATCTGCTTTAGTTTGCATGTGTATTCACGCTTGCTCACCTGTGTGGATGGCCCACATTTTGAACAGACATGCGTCCTTGTCCAGCTCCCATCCATGTCGAGCTGCATGCTTCCAGGGAATGGAGAACATCATCTTTTCCTATAAGGTAAAGAGGGAAGTACTGAGTTGGAGCGAGTGTGGCTGCACATTCAACACAGTACAAACAGCAAGAGGCTGCAGATCAAACTGAACATCCACTGTTAACAGTTTTCTATTGCGTGACCTTAAATTATGTAAAAATATGATTTGCATAGTACCTCTGTTTGTTTGTTTTTCTGTACAACATCAACATTTATTTCATGTTCTAACAAGCTACTCTCGGAGAAACATGCAAATATTATATGATCAGCTAGGGACAAGGAACAACTACAAAGACACGTGCAGCCATGCTACAAAGATTACCTTTCTCTGTAAAAAAAAAAGTGCTTAAAATACAAAACAAATATATTTGAAATGTTTCTGTTCGTATTTCAGTATACTGACTACACTTTGCAAATACCATTTACATGAACCAATGTATTTGTTGCAGTAGGAAATACGCCTCTCACCTTGTCCACCCATGTTAGACCGGCGATAGATTTAGACTCGATCATCTTCTCCAGCCATGGCCTCATTCTCATCCTTGACACGGGCATGTTTGCCTAAAATATGCAGGGAGAGGAGAAATGAGTACAACGAGGATATGCTCCGTTTGATTTACAGTAGTGAGAGCAACTGAACTCCCGTATCTGCCTCAGATTAGATTTACAGCTGCCTGCTGCCAGGATGAGGGTGAGACGAGTTCACGGCCAGGGCACGCAACAGAACAAGGGGGCGTTAAAACGTAGGAGTTAACGTTATTAGGAGGTCATAATAGACCCAAAAATCATTTCCTGGTAAGATTTTTCTGATCGAATGCACGTGGACTTATTTTTGCAGTCCAAAAAAATGTTTGTGCAACTTTTGCACAAAAATGTTCCTTTGTGCCGGAGTCATTAGATGACATGCGCCTCAAAATCCACGGAGCGTGTGGAGCGCACGCGTCTCCTCCTGCACAGCTGGATAAAACAAACGACGCATAAGTTCAAAAACGCCACATAATCTTTGGGTTTTTGATTCGATCTGTCACGAAGTCATAAAGTTAGAGTCCGACTGCACGCATAGTGTGCAAAACTCACATAGGCTTTATCGTCGGAAAAAAAAAATGACAAACGTAACCCATGTCAGTCATTTAGAGATGTTAGACGCTACAAACATCTCTGATTTCTTGTACATTACAATATTTACGATGTTTAATCTCAAAATCAGCTCCCAGTAATAAAAATGTTAAAATATGAGGCATTCCACACGGGTAAAAGTGATAAATTATTATCAAATCACTTACAAATTTGGCTTGTTGTATGATCCGTAAGAGAGAAAAAATGCACAAAAATAGTTGGTTTGTTTGAAGTTTGTTCCAAAGAAGCTTGTCCTCCTCTTTGTTTTATCCACTCGGAGACCTATCTTGATCTGAAGTGTGTACACTAACTCGCGAGCGACTACATTTATAGCATTAAGTGGGTTTTCCCCGGGTTGGCATGAAGGCGTGCTGTAAAAAATGGCGATCCCGAAAACATGCACACCATGTAGACTTTGAATTCTGCTCGTTAAAGAGCACTTCAAATATTTGCCTCTGGACAATTATCACTCAAAAGCGTTTTGCATTTGCAGGTTTAATACATATCGTGATTTTTTTGTTCTTAAATGAAGCGCATATCGAGAATAGATGCACAAAATACTGTCAGCAGCAAAGTTTTTATTCTATAACCAGCAAAATAACCATGCTTCAACTAAAGTGACTTGCACTGTAAACAACTAATGTCATTTCTGCATATTTGCAGACTGTGCCCCCTGAATTAGTTCCAAATGTGAACAAATATTCACATTTATCAAATATTTGAAAAAAATCAAGTTGTGTTAGGTGATATTTTTTACAGCGCACAGGCGCATGCGCTGTTGCCACCTCTATTCTCCAGCAGTAGACTTTTCTCAGAAGTCACATGGGTAAAAGTAAGGAGGAAGTTATTAACGCGGGTATATGACTTCGTTTTTTTGCACGTAGGCTCCTCCAACTGTGTAACCTGAAGGAGCTGACATGTCTCATTTCATTTTTTTTATATATATGTATTCAGCACGAGACACTTCTGCAGAACACAGACATGCAGGCGTTTACCAAATGTTTATCAAACGTGTGCAGGCCACACATTGCAATATGTATCTCACTGTGACACAAAGAAAAATAAAGTACTAGAAAGTATACTTTTAATAATAATAAAATAATAATAATAACAATAACAAATAGGAATGAAAGGTTAGGATTTATTATTATATTACAAAATGGTGCCAATTATTATATTGTATCATGTGCAGTATATAGTACAGTAATAATGATAATGCACAGTTACATTTTTAGCAGCAGTGATAGAGTATGTATAATATTTGTAGTTTGGGTATTGTTCAAACTTTATTAATATGAGAATATGCATCTAAACTGCGATGATAAGTATACTAAATAGCATAATTACCATCTTAACTTCCATGCACACACACCCACGTACATTCATCCACGAGATATAAAAGTTGACCCCAGAGCTTGGTATGATAAACATCTGTGTGGGACCTGCCCTTAAGTATAAACAGCAACTCAACGGAGAAGTGGAGCATTTACAAGAAATGGTGTAGTATTTTTTTCTGCCCACTAGGGGCAGTGCGGTACAGGCTAGTTTCCCCACAGCATGTTTTAGTGTGGGCCAAACAGCGTGACGTTCAGGAGCGATGATGACACAGCGAGAATGTGGGAGCAGGCAGTTGTAATCTATGCGGAAGCAGAGTCAGTGTGGGCTCAGTAAAAACAAGCTGCAGAGACCTTCTTAATATGTTATTGTTAACATCTGTTGCAGGAATTCACCTAAAAGTAAAGCAACGCGTGCACAAAGCAGCAGAGGGAGAGGGTGGAGACAGCTGCATATTCAAAGATTTGAGTCTATCTATATATTTTGAATATTCTAACATCGATTTTTCTCACTCCCTAAAGCTCCATAGTACCTATTCAATCCTGGAGCTGGTGTTACATAACAGCTCGGGTACGCATAGATCGCTGTCTCAGTGGGACTTTGGGAAATCCCATATCAGTGTTGTTGCAGCCACCGGTACTGTCCATGTAAGGGGCTTCCCGTGAAAGTCCGTTTGCGCGTTCGCGCCGGCTGCGCACGCCGCTCAAGCTGGCTCTGGGAGGGAATGGCAGGGAGTTTTCCTGCGGAGTTTTCAAACGCCATCAGTCACCGGGATTTCCCAGTCAAGGGAGACATGTGGATTTGTAGGGGAAAATCATCCCGTTTTTCCAACAGATTATTGTTTTGTTTGGTGTTAAATTAACTTCCCGTTAGTTAATGGAGGCAGTGGATAGAAAAATGTAAATCAATAGGAATGTGGCTGAGGCAAAACATGCAGCTGTGTAGGGCTTATTCTCAGGCCAGACTGTTTTCTTACTAAAGTGAGTGATAGCTTATAATAATGGTTCCCAACCTGCAGCTAGGGACCCCAAAAACTGGAAAAACTTTTAGGTACATAGAAATTAGGGGATCTAGAATTATGAAGTGATAGCATGTATTGTATTTGAAACACAGCTGTCATTTGTATTCATTTATTGAAAATGTATGTTTGTCTGTACGCAACCTGAATATCATGCTTTATTTTGTGCATTCTCATTTCTATCAGCAGTAAAACATCAAGATGTATAAACTAACCATCCACCTGAAATATAAGAATAAACAGTCAACCTGCCAACTTAAGTCTACTTTATTTACAACCTAACCTAACTGTGTTTTCACACCCACAGTGACAAATGCCTGTGCATATACTGTGTTGGTAATTCTGATTATTTAGGCCACCTGTAAGGATAAGACAGTAATTTGAGGCTTTGGGATGAGACAAGCAGCTTGAGCATCCAATCTCCCCCTGGACCATCTGCTTTGACAGCTCACTGACACTGGATCAAGTCAAAGCCCTTGTTAGTTAGTTTGCAATTGTACTGTGACCTCATATAGGGTATGAGCCTCCTGGCTACTCAAATAATGGGCAAAGACATGGATCAACAGTGAACCTGAGGTGGGCTGAATGATACCTGGGTGCTCAAACAAGCAACTTGTAATTACACACACCTCAATCAAAGCAGCCACGCTGTTAATTATGCATAACTTTAAGCCTTTATATGATTTGAAAAGGTGCATTATATAAAAATGTACAGTCAGTACAGTTGTCATGAATGGGGAAACTAGCCATTAGTTAACATGTTCTGTAGCCAGCCTAAAAAGGTTGTTCGAGGAACTGCAGTTTTTGGAACATCTGCGTTTGCTTCACTTCACAATCATTGAGGTTGCTGCTTGGCTACCACTTAACAACTTTCATGAAAATGTAGGCCCAAATGAACAAAAAAGTTCAGATGCCTCGAGCTGGAAGGAATCATGAAGCCCATCACTCTGCTTTTCTCAAAAAGTGATAAACTACTAACTCTTTTTTTAAACTGACAACAAGCTGGCTACAGTACAGTCTTCAGACTTCAGAAGAACGATTTTGGATTATCAAAAAATGAGCTCAAAGGTCAGCTCAGTTTGTCACTTATGGGTAGCTCAACATGATGTGCCGTTGTGAGCTCAGGTCTTGGGTGATGAAGAAAGATCATCTTACTCCTACTAATACCATTGTGTAGGGAGAAGATGCATAAATGCGAGAAGTTTCCATGATTCAGATAGACATGTCTCAGCTCAATCAGACCAAATCAGACACAAATTATATCATCACTGCAGGTTTTAGAGTGATTTCTGGAGTGGTTTCAATGTTTAGCACCTCCTTCTGTTCCGTAAGTGTACTGTTTGCGCTTCAGCCGTAGACACTGAATGAAGATCACAGCATTAGCAGAGGTAGTGCAAATTAGTCCAAGGTGACAATAATAGAGTGTCCAGTAGTCAATGCAAGAAAGAATACGATTGTTGGTAGTTTGTTGTCCTGCCCTGAGTGACTTGGAGAAAATAGAGAAAGCAGGAGAAAGACGTAAGACAAAAGTCTCGACCTCCCTGCTCCAACCTCTGTGTTGTTCCTCCACCTCTCTTTGTCACAACACCACTACCCTCTCCTGCTGCAACTCTGTGCTATGTCTGTTAGTCTGAGACTTGTTGGTTACTCCCTGAAACCTCCTTATGTAATAAAACACAGACTGTCAACAAACTGTGTGTATAAGCCTAAATATTTTGAGCTCACTTTGTAAAGGTATCACATTTAAGTGGTCCATTACAATGAAACAAGTTAGTCCTCTGAGTTGATACATGGTTACTAATTAAACCTCAAGCAGGAACAAGGACAGCAGAAAAATGTTCAGGGGTCACTGGGTCAAGGTGATGTCATATTCCTGGTGGCTGTTTCTTAAGATATAGAAACCAGAGAGTAATTTTAATAATTTAATTTAAATTAATTAATTTAAATTAATTTAATTTAAATAATGCTACTAATTTCATCAGAGAAGGGATATTGAAAGTTAATATCTGTTATTTATTCCTTTTGACCCCTGACTTTAACCCCAAACTCACATAACTATGATAAAATTATAGCTTTTAAGAATTTTACAATGTTGTGTTTTTCGTAATGTGCAGGATTACTTTGACTCTGCAGATTTTATTTTTGATCGTAACGGCATTCCCTCTCCTGGTGTTGCTGCTGGCAGAAAGCAGGTACCTTTTTATGATCTACAAACTACACTGAGACAAAAAAAGATTTTATATATAACTATCTATATAAACTACAAGTTTATAGTTTGGTAATTTCTCTTCTTTATATCTATATGACCATTTTTCTCTCCTCTAACTTGACTCTGTCTTGTTTGTTTCAGTGTACTGGTTTGTTCTTTGCTTCTGTTTTTTTTCTCAGTAGTGGTATGAGAGAAGAAAAAGAATGACAGGAAGGTGATGAGTGGCACTGCTGCAAGTGACAGATTAAAGGTCCTGATGAGTGGCAAGTGACCCATTTAATGAGGTCAGTCACATGATGGCAATGAAAAACAATATGACAGCAAGCGTGTCAGCCATTCCTCTAGACACTTATAATATAGATCAAATCGCAGGCGGAGTCAGTTAATTAATAGCTAGGACACATAGATTTGGGCCTACAAATAGTTTTATTGCAGACTTTACATATTTAGATAACTGCCTGATGTCGTTGCCCTTGAAATGGGGCATGAGTCATTAAAGGTGCACACAGCATTCATTCATTGCTGTCTCTATCCAATAGAACTCGAAAAAGGCCAAATAAATAAATAAATCTTAAATAGTCATTTGGGTAACACTTGATAATAAGGGTACAAATCATATATTGTTACGTAAGTAATGCTTAACTAATACTACTATGATTAATGTGGGATGTATTATGAATTCTTGGTGCTCACCATTACAATTTATTAGGTCATTTATATTGATTGATATGTGATTAAGTTAACTGGATTTCAGATACATACTGCATTCATTTATTATTAGTCATGTATTAGATATGCATTACCTAAATATATGATTTGTGCCCTTATTATAAAGACTTACAAATAAAATAGAGAGACTAATGAATATGAAAAACTATATAAAAACTTGGTAAGGGAATATGAATTATCATGAATTACCATGTAAAGCATGCAGTTAAAGGGACAGAGTAAAAAAACTGACCAGTCGCAGCAGTGGATGTTTATTTTGTAGTAATGTTTATTCGGTCATGATTAACTAAGAATTACTTCATCGTGTGTGGCCCTTTAAATAAAGTCAGCCCATATTGAGGAATTACATCATTTAAAAAAAAAAACTACAAATGCAATTTAGGTAAACTTTAACTCCATTTCAATTTTAGGTTATTGAGTTAGGAAAAGATTTGTATGTGTCATGAATGCATTGGCACAGTTACATGTGGATTCACAACTATTATTAGTTGATTTTAATGACAACACTTTCAACAGTACCCATGACATTTAACAGAATACATACATCTGCACTGCTGCGGGTGGTCAGTTTCTTGTTCTGTCCCTTTAACTGTATCTATAAAAGATGCATGAGCATCATTAATAATTCAGAAATCATGACGACTGAAATGCCTGAGTTTTTGTATTAAAGGACCAGTGTGTAGAATTTAGTGGCATCTAGTGGTGTAGTTGTTGATTGCATCCCCCTGTCCTCACTCTCGCCTTCCTAAAGTGAAGGACTAAGGAGAAACTACTGTGGCAACATAACGCATGAAAAACGAGAAAGGCCTATAGTGTTTAGTTCATCTGTTCTGGGCTACTGTAGAAAAAATGGTAAAAAACAAAACAAAATCATCAACATCATCAACAATCCTTATTTTCAGACAAAAATATAGTTATGCATATTGTATTCCATTTTTACCATATGCAGTAAATGGAGCCCTTAAATCTTACACACTGGACATTTGATTAACATATTGTTCCTGCGGTTGAGTCAGGCATGAAGTATCACAAATGATCACAAATGACTGAAATAAACTGTGATTTTAAATTTCATGTAATTCTCATATTTTTTGGTCCTCTCTCAGTCTCATCCATACCATCACTCACTGCCTCTGTCACTTTGTCGGCCCTCTTCAAGGTTACTTTAGTTCAGAGGGAGTGTCTTATTGTACCACGTGATCCTGATGCAACGTTACTCTGTGTCAAGCTGCTCTCAGCTGCAGGGACGTCTAGGCTGTATGGTGTGATGTGGCGTGGACTAAAAATAACACAGCATCCTTTGAAATGAGACCACATTTACAATGTTTAAAACATACATGAAAATACTACTGCTTTACAAACAAACATATTTACTCATTATATATTTTATTTTCAAGAGAATTTAAATGCCTAACATGGCTTCTCAGGTGAAATTCCACCAAATTACAGCACTTCACACTACAATAAATATGGTAATTAAATGACTTGGTTAATCCGTTTGCATCCAGAATAGACATTACAACCCCGGTAACCTTGGCGTCGATCGCATCTTCCGTCCGACCTATAAACCGTCTCATTTCAGCAGGGGTGTCTGCCATTGCGCAGCAGCCAACTAGGTGAAGGTGGAAAACACACGAGGAAGGATGCTCCAATAGTCCGTCGGGGTCCGTTTCTTCGGTCAGCACGTTCCGTTCCACAGTGAAACCTGCTTGACATCGCCATCCCCTTCCCAGCTCCCCCACTGTGGTCCGTCTCAGATATATTGTCGCCCCCCCTCTCTTTAATCCCCCAGATTGCCGGCGACTTGCTGCAGTCGATGCTGCAGTTTTGAGCCGCTCCTGCACCGGAGACCGCTGACTCAATGAGAAAGACATGCTCGCATTCGTTTTGGTGTCTGGGTCGCTCTGGATTATATTAGGTGAGTAGTTTTTAAAAAAAGATCTGTTCGCATGATTTTGGATTCATTTGGATAATGTAGCATCGCAGGGCTGTGGCTAAGCGATGCACCTGTTTCGCAGGGGCTGAGGCGCATTGTGTGTCATTCACTGCCGGCTTTTTCATTCATTCATTCAGAGATGGGTGATTTCTCTTGTTTTGCACTGCCATCTTCGATTGAAGGTTTAATCATAGCCTGATGCTGAAGTTGGCTCTCTACCTGCACTGCAACGACGCCTGTGACATTTTCCATTTTTCTTAAAATACACGTGTATGTACCCAACCTCGATGCAAACGTGTAGCTCTACATATTACTTTAACAGGGCGTTGCTTCAACCACAGTGCTTCAAGTTCTCCCCCAGCACTTATTATAGAGCAACATCGAGGGATTTCCAGCGTGGCTTTACCTTTAATCAGGTACAGTGGGTTGGGGTAGACAAGCTGCCATTGTGTCTCAGTGCATGTGGGTCATGCTGCACATTTATGTTTGCTTTACACTGAAGATCCAACACTTAAAGAAATGGCTGATGTCAAGACAAACGGGATTTAAAAAAAATATGCATTAGAGGCCGGCCAGCTGCTAAGGTCGTGTGACATTGTGCATAGAAACCGGACACACGTCATTAAAAAGAAAAGACCCTATTAGGGAACAACCTGTCTTTCCCAACCTCCTCATGTGGCTCATGTTTCTACCTGAACGCGACTCACGGTCACTCTTATTTCATATAAAAAGTGTTAGTTTGACAGAAAGCCTTTTTTTGCCTGTGATGTCCTCCGCCATGTCTCCTGTGATGGAGGAGGGAGGATGAGGAAGGATGACGTGCTACTAATGACCGCAGCTGATTGGACGGAGCTGTCCAGGGGAGAGGGGTGCTGAAATCCTGCGGCCTACCGGCAAACTAGAGAGCACAGCATGCTCCGCTCTTAACGACACCACCCCCACCCCGGTTTACAGAGCGTGCTGTAGTGGCATAGAAACGGTTCAGAGACGTCGTTGACCTCTAGTTGTCTTTATATATATATATACACAGAGGAGATGGTTTAAAGATGTAATCTCGCCCAAACTGTTCTACGGACCAGATTAGAGGCGTTGCACGACAAAATAGCGGAGGGTTATTGCTTTTATGCAATGTGTCATTAAAGAAATGGTGTAAAACGTGAAGGATTTTCTTAACTTATCTCTTTAGTAGATTAGTTGTAATGTTAAATGCACGCCTGCATGGCTGAAATTATTTATTCATCCGCCAAAGAGTATAGTTCTTCAGCTGCAGCTGCACTGCGTGGTTGCTAAGTGACGAACAACCAGTAACAATTGGGATTTTGGCAGGTGCATTAATATTAAAATCTGTCGTTACAGGGTTGCTGGTGTTATAACTGAGGCAGCCCAAAACTGATAAAACCGGACTGAATAGTTTGGCTGAAAAATAATCACTACAGTGAAGCTGAAAAGGGCTCCCTGGGGAGATTCATGACACCTTTAACCTGTCATCACATCCCAACACCCAGCTGTTCCACAATATAAATAATTCATTTTAATCACCATCTAGTGCAGCCCTACACACTGTGTAAACCTATTCTTTTTCCCTCCTTAATATTTAATTTAAAGGATGGTTGTGGCACCACCCCACTCTTTGGCATAACCAATGGTGTTTTAGTATTCATGGAACTCTTCTGCTTAATATAACCCATGCTCACCTGAGAAACAGTGACCTGTATCTTTGTGACATGTTGCCTTTTTGTCTTTCAAATAACTTATTTGATCGAGTAGAAATTATACCGAGATGAAGAGAAAGAGTCAAAGTCATTGTGAAAATGTTGAAAACCTGCTAATTAAAGACACACTGCATGACTGCACAATATGACGGGATAAATGTTGAGTGTTAGTCTTGCCTGCTGTGTCATAAATGTCTGACACTGTGCACTTGCACTGTTAGGAGTTATGAGGTATATAGACACATTCCTGTACATGTCTCACAAGTGACGTTTTAAAACTCTGTAATAATCATACGTTAAGTTGGTGATTTTATGGTCTCCTCTCTCCCTCTCTCTCTCTCTCTCTCTCTGCTCTCTATATATAATATATATATATATATATATATATAATATATATATATATAATAATATATATAAATATATATATATATATACACACTACTCTAAAGTGTAATCAATAATATCAGCCACTCTGTGTTCTCTCAGATTGACGTCTCTCCCTCTTAGTGACGATTTGCTGTTTCAGCATTCAGTCCATCCTCCTTCCTCACAATGTGGGATAGTGGGCAGTAATGGCTCAGCTTAAAAGTGCTGAACCAGGTCTGTCTGCCCATCGCGTGATCGGGTAGTTCTCTTACGGTTTAGTCCTCAGAGTGATGTGCAATGTTGGTTTGTGTTTGTACTCAGATGTCAGATGAAAACTTCCAACACTGATGGGTTTACCATGGGTACAACAAACTCTCAGTGAAGTGTGAAAACCCTTAAAGAAGCCTTGTTTAATCCTAGAATTTTAATTTCATGATTTCATAATTTTATCAAAAAGAGAAGTTTTTCTTAATTCCTCAAAAATCAAACAATGCAGGAAGCAGTAATATGTGGCTGTTTGCCCAGTGGTTAACAGCCGTTTTGGCTCATATCCTTAAATACTGCAGCAGTGCCCACAAAGGCCCCATGACAGGAAAGTGGTTTTCCCTTTCAGCTTGAGGTATTTAAAAAAAAAGAAGTAAATAGAAAATAAGTGAAATGAATCAAGCTGTTTTTCATTGTCAGGTTTGACATGCAGAGATCAGCATCCACCCTCACTTTGATAGTCAAATCAAACTGGACACAGCCTCCTTTGATGTCATTATGTGTGATTTGTTTAAATGTGCAAATGCCAACAGTGCAAACACGAGCATTTATTTCCATATGCTTGCCTACACGTGTATGTATATTGTGTGTCACTATGCTAGAGTGTGTGAAGGAGAAGATGAGCTCTGCGTGTTTAGGTAGGGGGAGGGAGTCAGAGAGAGAGAGAGAGAGAGAGAGAGAGTGGTGGAAGGAGGGGTGGGTGGGTGTGGTGCGCACGTCTGTTGAGCTGAGGGTGGTGTGATACGGAGGCCGTCCAGGTCCAAACTAGGCCAAAACGCATCTCGCTGCTTTCCTCTTGCTTGCCTCAGCTTAATCTGGCCGCTAGCAATGGGAAGGTAACCACTAGTTTATACAGGGTGATGTGATATCCGCCTGAGGCCCCTTGACACACCACACACATACACACACACAAACATACACACACACACAAATTTCTACAGACACACATCACACCTCACCGGTTCCCTGGCTGCCTCCGACGCCTTTGTAAGTGCCACTGCCTAGATCACAGCTGCTTTAACCCTTGTGCAATGCAATTACAGTTTAGATCTTTGTAGCATTTGCTTGATTTGTATGTGTCTTTGTACTCCATTGCAGCATCTTTGCATATGTTTTATATATATATATTATATATAACATATATATATATATATATATATAACAGTCCTTTCTGCTTAATTCTTCCCTAGTACTTTTTCCCTCTGTAGCTTGTATCTGATTTGATTTTATGAATGATAAGTGCAATATCCTGTTGTGTTGCATCTCATTTCTGGAGAAAAAATGTTTTGTGCACTCAGGATGTAACGGTATCTATACAGTTATGACTCAGTGACAGTGACAGGAAGACGTTTGACTCCTCCAGGGTGGTCTAAGTAGATGAATGGCGGACAACTATAGGGATAAGTGGTTAAAAGAGAGAATATAATTGCAAGGATGATGAAGCACTGGTGGTTAAACATGCAAAAAACGAAGATGCTACGCACTGATGCGAGTTAAGAAAAAAAAAAGCATTTGAATATTGAGAGAAAGTCGAGTAGGATGTCTTTAAATAGAGTGCGGTAGTGAGGTTACTACTGGTCATCCGTCTTTGTGCTAATAGGCTGTAATCTCCCCACGCTGGACTCTAATCATTGGTGACGGCCCTCAGATGGGCCGATGGGGTGGGACTTAAGGATCAAGAAGGTTTTCCGTTTCCTCCACTTTAAGCCTGAGAGGTCACAGGAAGTGTGGCTGGCCCAATCACAATGCCCTCCTCCCTGCATAGCTTGCAATGCTCACGCTGCACCAAAATCTTTGCTAAATGGAATCGTCCTGAGAGAGGAAGAGAACGGTGATATAAACGCATGGATGAGGAGCAGCTGCATTAAACAAGCCTCAGTGCAGCAGAGTTTCATAGCTGAAAATCAATATTCTCTCACGTTTCTACTGGTTGTTTAAATGGACCAAATAAAGTTATGTTATTGCATGGGAACCTTTCAGAGGTCCTCTGGGAAGTCACTATTCAGAGGCTCTTTGTGGGAATGTAACATGTACAGTATAAAGCCAAATAAATGCCCTTCCTTTACCAAAATGCTGCCATTTCTGGAACACATTTAGCTCTTTATGTGAGTGGATACAGCTGGATATTTTCTTCTGATCCTTGCAATTTATCAAGTCAACAGTCACAGTTAAATCAAAACTAGTTTAGAAGATATTTACAGATGTAAAGATTTCACTTATAGCTAAAAATATTTAACATGGCCCTTATGATGGAACCCTTATTATGTTGAGGTCTTAAGACAATCTGTACAAAGTTCAAATGTTTATTTATTTATTTTTTAATCCAGCTGTTTGTGCACAGTATGTGCTCTCAATGTTTTGCATGTGACAGTTCATATTATCTTCCCTCAATACAGTGTTTGACTGTTCACATCTGTCAGGCTATCCAGCCAATGTTTATCTCTTGATGTTCCCTGCAATCTAGACACTGACTGACACTGCATCAACATTTCTTGTTTGTGTTTTATTTTCTTTCTTTCTAGTTGTTGTTGCTGACAGAACTCACTTAACATTAGATTTTAATGTGAACTGATACCGATCCCGTCACTCCATTGCATTTCAAAACATGGTAGACATAGCAGATGGTGCAATTAAATATCCTTGAAAATCACAGGAAATGATCAACAAAAAGCAGGTTATAGACTACAGTTCACGTCACAGACTCTTTGAGAGGATGCTTCAGTCGTCTGTGCAGCAGTAGGAAGATGTTTGAAACATGAAAATGTAAGTATTTAGCTATCAACCAAATTCATGTTCCTAATTTGCAGATGGAGCTTGCTCAGTCAGATAACATGAGTATGGATGTTCATGACAAATAAGCAAATGACATATGCTAATAAAGACAGTTTGAGTTTGATTTCCTGTTAGTCCCAAACTCCTCATAGGCAAATGTATGCATCAGTAGTCAAAGAGATGTTTTAAACTGACAGATTGCAGACTATGTGTACATAAACAATCCTTTACCCTTATATACATATATATTAAAACATGACCCGTCTTTTGTGGAAGTCATTTTGTGCTGGTGAAATTACAGCTAATTAAGGTAAAACCTGAATGATGAGGGAATAATTGGTTTATTTTGAATGGACAATATTTTTGAGACCTTGTTGGTATGATCAAATTAAGAAAACAATCTATACTTCTTGTTAACATTGTCAACTCTCCACTCTAGAATTCTGACCTGAGACCAGTTTGAACTGGAAGAACTCTTACCTTATAAAAGTCTATTTTTAGTTTTATTTTTCTCTTCCTCACGTTGTACCATGCCACCCCACACTGCACCGTACAGTGATGCGCTCGTGATTTCAGAAACTAAACTTTGAGGTCTTTGAGTTAACATGCTGATAAAGGTCACTGTTGTTGCTTATGGGGATGCTGCTGACCTGCTGTTCTCCTGTCGCACCAGCTGTAGCAACAATCTTTGAAGAAGGCAACAGGGATAGACTTAAAAACCCAAATGTGTACTTGCAAGTTGTGTGTGTCCGTGGGGTCTGTTATTTAGGTTACTACAGGACACATAGTTGGACACCAAACTGGGCCATAGGCTGTTGGGGAGAGAAGGTTGAAACAGCTGAGCTGGATCCTGTTTATCCAAAATAATCATGCAAATTCAAACATGCGGCCTGATCTCACCTGTTTCTGTAAGATCCATTTTAGTCTCTCATTTGTGAGACATTTGTTCTATCAAAAGCTTTCAAGAGGACGCACATGATCTACTTGAGCGTCTGAATATTCATTCTGAAAGTGCTGAGAAAGAAATAGACATTCAGTCAGTGTCTAATTTTAGGGGCTGTGTGCACAGACATGGTCTTTAGAGGACCGACAGCTTGTATAGGCTGAACTTGCACCTCCTCCCTCAATGAAACAGCCTACTGAGGATTTGCCTCAGAGTCACCGAGTGAAGGATACACTGGTTGCCATCCAAATTAGGGGAAAAGAAGACAGCATTTCTTGAGGAGGAGCCTATTGAATTTGACAGGCCTTTTTAGTTTTTGGTCCACAAATAAATACCTTGAAGGAGTTGGCACCTGAAATGAGACATAGCCAGTGGAAAGCTGATTGATTCTTAAAACCTTTCACTGCCTCCCACCCAGCACTCAACCTGCTGTGTCACACTACAGTCTGACATTACTTTTCAAGAGGAAACATTTTCATCAGAGCTTTGGTTGAGGGTTAAGTGAGTCTTCAGAGGTTGGTATTTTGTATAGGTAAAGGTCAGATTCTGCTCTGAATATTCCCTGCCCTTTCTTGTTTTCATGTTCTATCTTTTATATTATGAGATAACTGGTGTGTTTTGTTTTTTGCAGACAAGAGCAGAACAAAGAGAGAAAGAGTGGGGGAGGCAAGATGGTCAGTTAGATGTTTGCATATCTCCTGGAGGCCAATTAAATGTCTGGCACACTGTGAGTCTCCTGCTGCTGTCGGGCTATTTCATGACGGGGAGATGTGTTGCTCTGGTATGCCTGTATTGTAGCATACATACAGGGTTTGTTTGACCCTGCAGGCTCTACATGAGAGCCTGTTTCTTCGCACATTTCAGGCCATATCCAGATGTGGATTATTTCCAGATGTTGTCCCTCATTTGCAAGAGCATCTGAAACATTCCAAAATATGCATTCTGCACCCACAGAAATGCTGCAACCGGAAATGGTGTGCAGATATCAGTAACAAAGCAATGTGTTTTGTTATAAAATTAGATGTAAGATGGCAACTCATTATACATGGTATATACTGTACTGTTTATGTTTATAGAGCAACAAGAAAACTTAAACTGCTCCATAGAAGCACAAAGGGGCTTTTTCTTCCGGCAACCCTTTGCTGTAGAATTACGAAATAATGACCTTGATTCCCTTGGCCAGAATAAATAACATCATAAGTCAAATACAATACGAAATCAAGTGTTACTGACTCTACAATCCAGATCCAAAGCTTGTTTGTATGTTGTGTCTGCACACAACCATTAAAATGTCAGAAACATTATAATTTTTACCCCTTCTCAACTCCGCACAGCGGTGTCAGTAGGTTATGAAGTCCGTCTATATTTAGAGCTGGTTGAGTGCTGTTTCCCCCTCCTCTGCCTCCCTTTTCAAACACCAACTAATCCACCATGGCTCTGTCATCCCTGCAGCCAGGCCACATTAGCCACTGAATGCAACACAAAAGCACATGCATTTTGCTACGAAACATTTATGTCATCTACTCAGCCAAACTCTGGTCAAAGGATTCCCACAGAGATGCATCAAGGTTCATAGAGAACATTTGAACTTCACTTTGATTACAAAATCAGTTGAGTGTGCAGGCCAACAAGCAGACAAAGCAAATAAATAAATATGTCATCTGTCATTTTCAGTAACAAGTAACAACTTTCTTTCCCTCCAACACTGTGAACCAGTGTTGTGGCAGTTATGGTCTTAAACCGTTTGAAATGTTAACCCTTATTTATGATAAGTTTAACAGAACAATAATCACTGCCAACATGTGTCCTTCCAGCAGGTTTTGGCAAAACAATACCAGGTGAATCTGAGGAATTTGATGTTTTTACCTTAGATTATTGTACTTATTTCAATGTGTCTTAACTTAAGTCTAAGACTAAAGATTGACTGTTACTCATAGATCATCCACTGGGAAAATAATTAGCTCAGTGGTTGTCTGTAGTCTCTGCATTGTTGTCCAAAATATAAAAGCCTTGAAATCATATCAGAAGTCATCATCATGATTCGAAGATTAAATCCACTTGTTATTAGGAACTGCTTCCAATATCTAGAGTCAGATCACTTGTGAAATGAAGTCCACAGCTACTCCACAGCTGTAGAATGGGTCAGATTACTGTTTCTGTACCAGGGGGTGTTGTTGATGTTGTGTTTGATAGCACAGAGGTTGGTTTGTTGTCGTCGACATGCTTCAGATTTTCATGTTCATGGTGGCACAACACAGAAATGATCTTGTCTTGTGTCTGTGCTGCATGCCTGGCTGGTGCCATTGATCCTATCATCAGAACTGGTTAGATACATCAGCTGCGCTGTAATCGGGAACCATTCAGTGGTGTAGGTACAGTACTGTAATGTGGAAAGTGTATGATAGGAAATTATTCACAAATATAAACATCAGCTGTATTTTTTCACTCAAGAATAAGGTTCATTGCCAAGGAAGTATTTACATATAAGGAATTTGTTGTGCTGTTTGGTGGTATGAACTTCAACTCAACCACATTAAACTTAACTGATGAGAAATTCTTTCTTACTTTAAACAAAATGCAGGAGTTCTTCTACTTCAACATTTGGGGAATTCTTTATTTGCGAGGACTTAGATGAATAAACTGATATCAATCCCATGTCTGCATGTTAAAGGGACACTTTGGGTTTTCTGAATTAGGGTTGTGTGAGGTACGTATTATATTTAGTTACAGCTGACAGCGGTCTGTGAGAAAAAGAAGTAGAATTAATATATTTAATATTTTATTTTTACTTTTTAAATGTTCTCTGGTCAAGAAAATGTCTCAGTCTATTCCAAATACTTGAAGTTATGCCAGGTTATGTTTTCAGTTTGTCACGTCTTTACAGTAATTAAGTCTAACCATCAGACAGACTCCAGCTGGGCACAGTGGGTGACACTGTGTACTCAACAAGGCCATTTCATACCAGAATTAACTTTGACATTATAACTGCTTTGACATTATAATACTGTAACTGTTTAACTCTGTTTAACCATCATCAAGTGGTTTCTACTCTTTAATATAAATCTTAGCATTTCCCAACACTCGAGCAGCTCTCTAATCCCCCCATCAAGATTACTGGAACTGCAGAAAGAAAGGGACAACTGAAAAAAAGAGGAAATCTCTGATCAATGCAGTAAAAAGAGAAGCAGAGTCCTGTGGTAGTAAATAGGCAGTACCGTTTTCACACACACTAGTGGGAATCCATCATGATGTGGTTTTTCAGTTACGGGTGATAGTTTCTATCTGAACAGAAACTTGAGACAAGTTTATCTAAGAGGATTTGAGCCTGACAAACATTTGGGAAAGAGGCTTCAGGGAATTCACTGTAGAGCCATTGAAGGTGTTTTTGACCGAATCAAAGCAGTGGAGGTAATGAGCAATAGCTGTACTACAATATGTAAATGTCATGTCATAAGTGTCATAGACCACTTCTGCTTTAAAAATGACTGTACTGTAGGTACATGTGCAGCATGCTGAAATCATGTGCGCACGCTCGTGTGTGTAGAAATAACCCATGACAACATGTGAGTGATGGGGTAATGCTAAGAGACTGGTAAATTTAAATAGATTTATAGATTATTATTTATAGATCATTTATACATCACCAGCATTAGATTGGTTACATTAGAGACTGTTGTGTTGTTCCTAAATTTGGTCTTGTATTAATTTTTTCTTTGTTCTGAAAGTCATGCATCTTCCTGAAACCTACTCTCACCCCAGCGCAGGTTTATGTGACTCTACTTCCCTTGAGTAAAGTAGTAACAGTGAATCAACTAACAAACAAAACAGGTGAATGAGGAAGTCAATGTTCTCACGGCCTTAGATATTTATACAGATTAACCTCACTGCCGTTTGCTGTCTGTGGCTCTGTGCATGTGTGTGGGAGAGAGCGGGTGCAGACAGGAAGTGATTCTGATTGGCTGTGTGCTGCAGCAGTGCTCCGACGCCATTTGTTCAGTTAGGTGGTGCTGTCTCTGACTCATTTCCCAGGGGGAGGGGAAGGAAACCCTCCAGTCAGCGCTGCAGCTATCCTCCCACTCAGATAAATTATGCATCTCATGGCGTATGTGTGTGTGGGTGTATGTGTGTGTGTAACGGAGGCTGAACTTTAATGAGCACTGTGCATAGCGTGTGTTTTATCTACTTCCCTGTCCCACCACCTCTCAGTCCTGTAGTGTAGATTATGTATTTAGAGCCTCTTTTACAGTAAGAGCAAGAATGCGGGGGAAGACCACTCATTCAAGGTCTACTTAAAGTCTAAATGATGTATTTCAGGTCACAGGATCTGGGTGGCGGAAGCAGTGAGGTCAAGTCAGTTTTTCCTAAAACAATGGCATCAAACATAACTGGTTCAAAGGGGTTTAAAATTGACCTTGAGAAATATCTATTTTGTGTCTTTGTGTGGTAAATGTGTGTGTCTTTGAACTCCCAGAATGCAAAGATTGGGTGTGTGGGTTTCCTCCTGCACTACAAAAATATGTAAGTGAGACAAATTGGGAACTGCAAAAGTGCGTGTGGTTGCTTTTTGTAGGTTTGTATATCATCAGCTCGCAGAACTTAATACATTTAGAAATTAGTCCCTGGGAACAAACAACAAGACCAAGATGCATTAAAGCTGCGGTTGAAAATCACAATGATTACACACCTATTGATTAGAAACCTTTTCTTGGCCGATAAACATTTTACATGAAAATGGCTTTGTAAAATATACATATGTATGTCCTCTGCCCGGCAGAGCTGAGTTCCACCCTGATGGAAAAGATGCAGGCCCAGGAGATGATGAGCGGCCTGAGGATACCGGAGATGGATGAGCTTGGTCAGTTCTTTCGCTCCATGCCTACTTCAACGCTGGTGGGAATCGGCGCTCTGACCGCCGTGCTCGCGTATTGGTTGGCTACCAGACCCCGCCCCATCAAGCCGCCCTGCAGCCTGCTGCACCAATCTGAGGAGGTGCCGGTAAGATGGAGCAAAAACTCGCGCACACACACACACACACACACACACACACACACACACACACACACAAATAGAATCATAGACACATCTTAGTCTCATTCACAAATGCTGATCAGGATGTGGAAGTGAATAGTTTGCACCTCACTTTTTATCCATCCCCCTCCACTTCACTGTCCAAATGGTGCTCTCTTTACCATCCAGCTGCCAAAATCCAGGTGAGAGAAGTCCAAGTTGATAAAAGAAATGCTCATGTACATTTAGATCACCTTCAGTTGTAATCTTGCACTCACAGCAATAAGCTTTATGAGCAGGAGGTAGTGCTTTGTGGCCATACCCATTGCCCTAACCATCAACCATGAACGGTGGCCTGAGAAGAGAGAAGATCTGATCCAAAGCCTCCATCCAAAAAAAAAAAAAAATCTTTTTTATACTTAGCAGTAGGATTTGGTGAATTGTTAGTACGGCAACTTACATAACATTTCTTATACTTTCGTGCAACAGACATTGTCAAATTGATATTTGACACAAACAGGCAGTCAAACATGCACACACCTTGTGTATATTTGTGAAGCAGTCACTGTAACCATTGGCCTCAGTAACTAGAGTTACTCTAGTTACTCTATTTTGTTAGATTTTTACCTTCAATTTATAGTATTTATTATAAAATAATAATAATGATACATAGTTCTTTTAGTATATATTCTTCACCGTAGAGCATCATACATTTTTGTGACATAATTATTGCTGTTTATCCAAAAGCTTCTTTAATTTATATAAATGCTCACAAGCCATGAGTAAATTGTGCATTTAGTTATGTCCTAAACTAAACCACCATACCAACCAAAGCAAACACAAACACACTCTGTTTGTCAGACAAACACACCCTGGCCTGGTGCCTTCTCACTTGTAGGTAATGCTGGCAGTGTTTGTAGTTGACATGGTACTCCTTTGTGGCTATGAGGTTCTTTTTTTCTTTTTTTTTGTTGGTTACCTGAGAATGTGTTTGAAGTGGTGCTACAACAGTCTGGCAGACGGAGACGATGTGTATCTGACAAGCACACACATGTATGCTCAGAGGAACAAATACATTCACAGGGTTTCATAACTTACAAAGCACCAAAATATTTTCTAAATGAGTCATTTGAAAAACAGAATTCACGCGAAGTGTTCTTCACCTTTGTGCGAATAAACTCATATGACCCAGAATGCACCAGTGATGTAAACACCTGGTAACAAAACAAAACTCAGTTCAACTCTGCAGCTCAGATATGTTGCATTTATGAGCTTACAAAAGAGATGGATTATCATTTGGAGAACAAGCAAAACAATTTTCTCCTCACTCTCCCTCAGGCTTTAGTGTGTCTATCAACACCGTCTTTATGTTGTTTTTGCAAGTTTTATTTTGAATTTATTTTTAATACCAGCACTCCTAAAGTTTCATAAAAAAGTTGAAAAAACGGTTTACATTGTTTCTTTGTCCCCCTCTCTCTATGCATCAGCATGAAGATGGAGGTCGCAGGTCCATGATGGGCGACAGCTCTAAGCTGCTGACTCATTACCATGACGACGCCAAGACCATGTACGAGGTCTTCCAGAGAGGCCTTCACATATCTGGTGGGTATCATGTGAGGTAAAAAACTAAGCACTACACACTCACAACCCATTTTTGAGAATTAAGAGATATTATATATATATATATATATGAAAATGTGAGGGCACTCTTTTCAAAATCGTGCCCCACAAACTTTTCTACTTTCTGTTAGCTTTCCTCAATATCTGGCCAATATAGCAGCAGCACATGAAAATAGTACATACTATATATCGTACATATTACAGTAAAAAAAAAAAACAAGACAAAACAATGATGAGTTGTAGTTATAAAATGCCAGTCAATGTAACAACTACAACTCCCATGAGCCTTAGATACTCAAGATAATCAAAATCTCATGGCCAAATTTAAGTTTAACTCAACTGATTGCTAACAATGACTGTTTTATCTTGTTAAAAGTGATAATGTCCTCAAAATGTATTGCTCAGTACATTAGTAGATATCATTTAACTTATAGAAAGAACTCCGGTATCACGTTGCAACTTTTCTGAAACACTGATGAAAGAAATGGTCTGTAGAAATACATATATAACTCATTTATTAAAATAGAAAATATATAAATGCTGAGCTAACCTCTTCATTGTCAAGTCTCAGACTGCTAGACAAGTACACACATGCACACCTGCACACGCACACACTCTGTGCCATACTGTGCCTTTTTGATTGTAGACCGTTTTACTCACATGTGAACAACCCTTCAGACAGTAATAGCACACAGTCTGACAAAGCTGTGGTCTGACCCTGAAACATCCAATCGTCATCTCTGCCGCTGGTGGTAAAAAGAGACCTCCTGTTTTTGAGGTAATAGCCATTGTTGCTAATAGTAACAGTGTCAGGGCTCTCGGGGAGTTTAAGTGACTAAGTAACTGACTCAGACAGATACAACTTAATAGCTCTCAACCATACCTGCTTCATTCAAAGTGACTCATTTATTGTTGTATCATTTATTTAATTTTAGAATAATTATAGCAGTTTCAATCAGAACATGAGTGTATATAGCCCGAGGTCATCCTAAAAGCATGAGTCAAACACTTGTTTACAAAACTGAACCTGAGTAATAGTCTTTTATGGATTTTCATCTATTTAAATTCCAAGTGATCAATGAGTTTGAAATAGAGAAGCTCGAATGAAAGTTTGAACCTGCAATAACAGTTTAAGGCCACTTTGACAAACCTGTTAGTAAACATTTTAATATTTAAAAATCAGTTGAAGCAAGATTATTATACATTTAGGGTTGCATTTCTACCCAACTGATGATAGTTAAGTGCAATATTCACTCTCTCTCTTAGCTCTGTTTTAGTCTCCCCGAAACTCCTGAGGGAAATATCATAATAGTCTTTAGCAGCTTAAGACTCCACTATGTTCAACATCTAGTTGCTAACTGTGTCTGTGGTGGTATAGAGCAGGTGGTGTAGAGTGAGTTTATAAAGATATTTGGAAGAAAACTATGCTATGAGAGAAGTACAAGAGAACTTATACTTTATATTGTGAGGAGTTACAGATTCATGTAGTAATTCTCTGTACGTTCATCACTACAAGCAACCATTTTCACATTAAACATTATTTTACATTCATGCATTAGTCTAAAAATATCCATTTTATCTACTTAAACATTTATAATGACCTTCAGGGATGCTAACAGTGTCTTCATTATATATTTTATACTGATGCTTTGTCTATTTGGAACATGCTTACGTTTTCACCATGTAAGTCTTACAATGTTTTGTTCAGACACCATTTTGATGTCTCATTCTTTGTCCAATAGGTGATGGACCTTGCTTAGGCTCCCGGCTCCCTAACCAGCCCTACAAATGGATGTCATACAAAGAGGTTAGTACCATTCAGGGGGTATTTTATCTCCTAAAAATAACAGGTGCAGAAGAAGAAGTGTAGAAGGGTGTAAACTGTAAAAAGAGATGTCCAGCATATGAAAACTATGGGGAAATACTACAAATGCTTTCTGCAGTGGTAATAGAAGAATAATTCAGGTTGGTACAGTTACAGATGCAAATAATTTAATAATATATGAATATGAATATTTTAAAATTCATAGCATTTTCTATAAAAAGACCCACATGGTGTCCCCCACATCCTATGAATGTCATAAATTATTATCACTTAGTTTTAGTTGTCCATTTGAACCTGTGAAAGTCAACACTCAGGTGTCGTTTTTAACCCGTGCACCACAGAGGCATTGTGGCACCAAACCTACCTAGCAACTGTCTGGCTCTGTCATTGCTCTATTTAGATAACAACCAGCCTGACAGATTTTGCAACGTGGGCATACTGGAGGTCAGTAAAGTTATTTTAAAATAAGCAAATATAGTGAGAAGTCAAGACCTGCCTGGTTGACATGTCAGGTTGTCCGATCATTACCCTGCTTTACAGGTCATGAATCATTGCCTTTATATGCTGCAGCAACAATGGTCACAATCAACAGTTTTACCTAAATACATCACAATCACGATTTCCCAAAGTTGACGCCAATAAGACTGCTTGTTGTCCACAGTCAACAGAAACTTAACATTTTTACTTTTTTATTTCTGCCCTTAAATAAGATTTTTTTTTATTTTTTATGGGAAAATCCTCACAAGTAAGAGATGAGATTTTTGATAGAGAGAGATTTGAGATTGATTTAAACATTTTTCTGTTAGTCGACTTAACAATTGGTTGATTGATCGTTTCAGTTTTAAACGTGAAATGGGATCTCTTTTAAACTAGGTCACAAGTCAATGAATAACATGATTAGACACGTTTTGTAACTTGGAGGCCTTGCCATAAGACGTAAGCAAATTTCAGAAAAAAATGTAAATAGCTTCTTCAGCAACGTAAAACTTCTAGCTTATTTCTCTTGAAGCAGTTTCAGGCTCCAACAAATCTCTGAACATCAGAGATACTCTGACATGTCTTGGAAAATGTAATGGTTGGCAGTTGTAGCTGCCAGTTGGCAGTTGTAGCGGTGTGATGTAGAAATCTACAATAAAGCAATGCCTAGGGGCATAGAGGAGTGAGTTACACAACCTTTCTGCATTTATTAATGACGTCATGTTATTTTACAAGTAAATGGTGGGTGGAGGTTTTCATTCATTACATTGTAATTCCCAGGAAAACCACAAACTATGTGTAGGTTGTAAAACAATGCAACCTTCTCTTATGTCTGTGGAAAAACAATATAAGTGATTTTTCCTCTCCCGTTTTTCACAATCATGGTCACTTGAGAAATGAGATTTTGCAATTCAGCAATCTACAAATCATCAGTCATGCATCTCTCCATACGTTTCCAATATTGACTTACAATTGTAATCGCGCAGACGTCCTGAGATGGCCAGTGATTGTTGATATGTTTCATAGCTGAGTCATGGCAGAAAATAAACATAGACCTACTAAAGCCAACATAAACGAGTTATTACTATAGTCCTTATTTAGATGAATAGTGCCAAACTCACTAAGCCATACACCAAACACTGAGGAACATTCATGCCGCCAACTGTAACTGTTTACTAAGAAATCGACAAGCAGGAAGAAGTAAAACTGTGTATTGCCCATATAGAAATTGTAATATTACATGAGGTAATCTTTATTCTTGGAGGACTAACTCAGCATCTGTTTGGCTTTAGGTGACAGCCCGGGCTGAGCATCTGGGTTCAGGCCTTCTGCATCAGGGCTGCCAGCCAAACCCAAACCAGTTCATAGGAGTGTTCGCCCAGAACAGGCCAGAGGTGACTCTCACTCATTGTCTCATTCACCTTTTCCTAACCATTCATGTGGTCTCTCTCGCTCTGTGGTCTCTTCGTTTCTCACGTTTGCTCTGCTTCATTCTATCACACCCACTGGCTCTGGCTAGACACATCTAAACAATTTTACAGATGGGCTCATTCATACAGCCCACTGATCTAAACACAAACACGCACGCACGCACACACACACACACACACACACACTCAAAAAACTATACACAGTTCCGTTAGCAAATACACACAAAGATCCTGTCTTGTTTTTACAGATGTAACTTTAAACACGATCCAAAAAATGGAACATGAATATAAATATGAGTAAAAGTATGTGTTTGAACATTGTCCCTTGAAACTTGTGTGATTTTAGTGGATCATCTCAGAACTAGCTTGCTACACCTACTCCATGGTGGTGGTTCCCCTTTATGACACACTGGGCCCAGATGCCATACGGTTCATCATTAATACTGGTAAGAACGTACTCATCCTACACACACACAAACTACTCAAACAAATGCTAACTGGTAGCCACACTAATGCACACAAAACAGTATTCAGAAGTGATCGTCTCCTCTAACCCTCCTCAAATTGAGTCTGAGAGATAAATATGACAAACAATCCTCTCTTTATTGAAGCCGTAAACCCCTCCAGATAACTAACTTTATTTAATAGTTCTGCTTACTAGAGATACAGTCTGGTTTTTGAGACAGCAACTCTTATCAGTGCTTAGTAGCAGCTTTTAGCAGTGGAGTGCCCCTCACTGGGGACTAAGAGTATTGTTGTCAGCTCAGCTGTGTTATTTCCTGGGTAAACCCTGTAAACGTTGCTTTTATAGCCTAGTTTTATGCTGAACTGAACAATTGACTTTATTAACAACTCAATGAGAGCACCACAGTGCTATCATTGGCAGCTTCTTTCCTTAGAAAAAACTCAGTGAGCTGCTTTGTGAGAGACTATGAATCTTGTCTGAACTAAACATAATCATGAATAAGTCATAAGGTTTTGAATGTTGCCCGAGAGTAAAAACACAGCAACAGCTTTGGAGCTCTGAAATCTCTCTCAAATACTTCATAAAACTAGAAATTTGATCAATTTGTTTTGTTTTGTTCCTTTTCATTTTTTTTTAATTCTGCCGATATTCACACAAGGGTGTGTGTGCTCTCGTGCGCTTGTGTCATTTCAGCTGATATCTCCACGGTCATCTGTGACAAAGTAGACAAAGCGCAGGTGCTACTGGATAATGTGGAGCGGAAGGAGACTCCGGGACTGCGAAGAATCATCCTGATGGATGCCTCTGACTCCGCCCTCGTGGAGCACGGCAAGGTCTGCGGCGTCCATGTGCAGGCCATGCACGAAGTCGAGGTACGACATGCTATTCAGTGGAAGTGATTCAAAATATGTTTTGAAAAATATATATATGTCAGGTCAAAATTCCAGAAAAGTTCCCTGAATGACACTTTAACAGAGTTATTTTAACATGATCCCTTGGGTGGTTGTCAACACCATCATTGTAGATTATCTTCATGTGTCAATAAATGAAATCAGGCTTTCACACTATTGTTGCGCAACACTTGATTTCCACCTAGAGGACACATTACTGTCTGTCACCTACAAGCTCTCTATACACTCTTCAGAGGAAGTGGGCAGAGGGAAACAAACTGCTGTTGCAGCATCTCGCTTTTAAATGTGCACAATAACAGTCTAGAAGTATATTTGCATATTAGTTTTATTTCCTGTGTTCATGTTTGGTGAGATATAGCCATCAAAATGCCATTGAACAACATTTTTTATGTAATCTAGATGTCTAAAACAACTTAAATGATCAGGATTGTTCATTTATATTTGCATTTGTATATGCATTTGGACTCTTTTTCATAGTAATAGCAGCAGATGTAGCAAACTTTTTCATAGTTACAATCAAAAAAATTAAACGTTTGTCAGGAATGTATGGTGAGATTTTCATCTACTCCTACCTGGCTGCACAGAATCTGACAAATGTGGCTGTTTCATAAGCACAAAACCACAAACAATGTTCAATAAAAATAACTTGAATATGCCATGTCTGAAGTGGGCATTTACGGTTTCACTACTCTTATTCCTGTAACTATTAATGCTTCACTGGCACAATCACAACAAACATGTAAAACTGGTCCAGCAGATCGCAGCTGTAGCTGTCGCAAAGGCTAATTTAGGATAGTTGTCTGGGTTTGGATTTCTGAATCAAGCATATCAACAAAGCAGGAAGGAGGAAAGGGTGGACATGTTGCATGTCTGAGTAAAGTAAACAAGGTATTCATAGCTCATTAGGGACATTCAGTGAGTTGAACTGAGCCAAGATAATCACAGGAAAGTTTCTCATAGTCACATGTGCATTATTGTCATTTTTCTGTAATGATCAAGCTACTTTCTTAGGGGGGTTGTTTGGTAGACGCCCAGCTCATCTGGTTTTCCACATGGTTTAAAAGAAACAAGAGGATTTCTTGCATGTGCTGTTAAACACTCAATCTGCACAATTACAAACTCAGCAGGAATTTTCTAGATATGGTTTTCTGAGCATGTTTGCTTTCTGTTAACATACAACCCCAAATGTTTAGCCACAGTACATAAGATGATGAATCACGCATGCTCTGGTCAAGATACTCTGGCCTTGCTTTAGAAAATGTACTAACCGAACTCAGATGACATTCATTATTCAAGAAGTCATATGAAATAACACTGAATTCTGTCTAATAATATAAGTTGAATGTCATTCATGCACATGAAGTGTCAGCAATAGTTATTTTGATATTGTCTTTGTTTTTTTTACAGGCTCTGGGCAGAGAGCACTACAGAAACCCTATAGTAAGTACTAAGGATTTTTTTTGTGTGCAGACATCCTGCTGTGCCCTGTTTAATGTTAGCACGCTAACATGTAAAATTAAGATGGTGAACATGATCAACTTTATGCTTCATTAACATGGATTCAGTTGGACGTTGGATGGACAACACTTTCTGAACATGCATGGGAAAAACAAAAAAACAGCCCAATGGAATTGCAGCATGGCAAAACTAAACACACCTGTTTTTTTTTGGTGTAAATATTAACTGAATTTAAGATCATATATCTAGTGATGAATGTAATAACCCTTGACACTACTGGAAACTACCCAGCTAAGTTAGTATTCAGAACAAGTGACAATTTTTTTAACCTTGAGACTGCGCATACTACTGCTGGCACTATGCCAATGACTAAATAGAGCTCTGCCTATGTAAACATACATCATTGTGTGCTTTTCAGAAAAATCAAAGTTCATCAAGTTCAAGTTACATGTCACAGCATGAGATTATGCTCTGACAAATGCCATTATTTCTCCACAGCCACCAGTACCAGATGACCTTTCCATTGTATGTTTCACCAGTGGAACCACAGGTAATAATTGCGTAAACTGTGTGGAGAATATGCATCATTTGTTTTTGGTGATTTGGTGAAACTCACTCATAGGCCGTTCAGGAACATGGGCGATGCAGCTAACAGGCTAGAAATGGCATCAGCAAAGTGCAAATCATTCAGATTGACAGTGGAGGTGGGGTTGGAGTCTTAAGATCCTTACAGTCTCTTGCTTGTTCAAACACAATTTCTGCAATCTGTCGATGATACAACACAACAAGGTCTATAGTCAGGGGTCACCAACAAAGTATTCTAGAGCAAAACTAAACATCAGACCGATACACGCAACAGCATCCACTCAAACACAGCACACACAATGCTGTAGCAGAACCAAAGACACTATTAACATACTCTAGAGGTAAGCAGATGTGTTACTACCATACTGCATCTAGGCCTGTGCCTGTCTTACATTAAAGGCCAATAATACCCAATAATCTAAACGTGTTTAAAGTATATTAAACTAGCTAGATAGGTAGCTACTTTCATACCATTCATTGCCAACACACAAAATATTTCCCATACTGCACCATGCCAAGCCAAGGAATATGTACACCTTGAACAAGGTTTCCCTCACTGACATAGGTCCAAGCAATGTTTCCACTATTTTACCATCTGCACTTACATATACAAAGTTCACTGACCTGATACTGCTCCCGTACTAGTCAAACAGTAAAAAACAGTGACTCATAATCAACTATATGCTTTGTTCTCCTTGTTGTTTATGCGTTTACAAGTTATAAAATAGTTACCCAAGACTCTGTAAATGTGTATATAGGAGCTGCAGAGTATGAAAAAGGTCACTGCACTTCATTTGAAATACCATCCATCTATCCATCATCTTCATCAGGGTCATGGTGGGACTGGAGCCTATCCCAGCTGACTTTGGGTGAGCGGGGTACATCCTGGAAAAGTTGTTCTCATTAGGAAGACCATTAAGTCCAAGCTGAGATACTAATTAAGATATTCACTGAAAAAAAACATTAGTCACCTGCCATTTGCTTTCGAGCTGTCACTCAGACTTACTATGGAGCATTCCCAGTTTAAACTATCCGTGTAAAACTAACTACTACTAAAAATAATCATAAAGCAAGTGCTTCCCTGTTCAAGATACCACACATTTAAGGCATTTTTATATAAATTTTAAAATGCACAGCAATAAATGCTGTAAATGAGGTTTTCTTACGGTTGGGGTCTGTTGTGTGTTTGCAGGAAAAGCTTAAGCATGATATATTTTGGTATATCAAAAATCAGTTTGAAATTGATAATTCAGTGTAATACATTCTGATATATATATAATATATATATATATATATATATATATAACATGAAGGGGGAGACAAATGTATACCACATTAAAAAACACATTTACAAAAGAGAACCTTACATTACTCGTCTATGCAGACAGAGCATTTCCTGTAAATCAGTCCAGTTCTCTCACAGCAGCAGACAACTTCCGCTCTGCCTGAAATGGCAAGAGGCGGCACTCTCATGCGAGTAAGGAGGCATGGCTGCTATTGCTGGAGGTCGCCTGAAACTAACAGATAACTGCTGCAGGGCCAGGTTATGTGAGGACGCAATGGTGTCAGTTTACAAGTTGCACCAGCTGCAGTTTGAAGCAATGCTCTCAGAGTCCATTGATAAGATTGCCACCTGCTGGCTATAATAGAGACATGCCACCACACTGACATAAGTTTCCACAAATCACTTTGCATTTCTCGAGAACTCACTCTCCCTGTGTTGCAACATCTCTTCTGCTTTAAACTTAAAACATCACTCACAGCTGTGGGAACTGTGGCATGTCTGGAAAGAGGAACATTTCGTTTAAGAGTCTTTGCATCACTATTGTGTGTATAGAAAGGTCTGAGCAATGACATTACAGTAACTGGGAAGAAAAATGATAATTTTAGTCTGTTCTAGGAATTCACACACAAAGAAAAGTCTATAATTCAGGATTTTCTTTGTTGTCATGTGGAAAGAGCTGTTTTAAATTGTGACATAATAGATTTCTATTAATGAAATAATGGCAGAACAAGGCTTCAAAACACAGTTGGGTAATTTGAAAGTCCAGTGTGTAAGATTTAGGGGGCTCTATTTACAGAGTGTGGCAAAAATGGAATATGAAATGCCCAACAAAATTTTTATTAGTTTATAATCACCTGAAAATAAGAGTTATTATGTTTTTATTTTCTTTTATACAACCCTATTTCTAAAAAAAACTTGGCACAATGTGTAAAATGTAAAAAGAAACAATGTGTGAAGCCCAAAACATTGAAACCCTGTATTTAAATGATAAAGCAAAGGCAACTTTTTTGAAATGTGTTGCAGAAATTCATAATGGAAATATTATTTTTGATTTTTATGAGTTTCAACATTTGATAAGTTATTTTGCACTATTTTAATCAAATATAGGGGTTTCAATGTGTCGCGCATCATCACATTTTAGTGTCTATTTACATTTTACACAGTGTGCCAACTAGTTCAGTTTTTGGAAACTGGATTCTACAGACACAAGTCCTCTATGTTGCCTCTAACTCCTCTATGTTGAACTGCCATTTAGAGTAGGACTTAACGGACAAAGTTAGATTTGTCTTTTCGTGTCAGATTTCACCTAAGTGATGAACATGTGTGTTTTCTGCTCACACAGGAAACCCGAAGGGAGTCATGCTCACCCATGGGAACGTGGTGGCAGATTTCTCAGGCTTCCTCAAAGTGACAGATGTGAGTGACGCTGCCTATTGTCTTTTACCCAAAAAATCTTTCATAGCAATCCCCTAGATATCATCCAGTAATTTGGGATCATTTAATCAAGATGTCTTTGCTAAGTGTTTCATCTGGTTTCACTGTGTTTTCTTTTCCCTAACTTCTATTTTTCATGAAGTCACTGTGTTGCAAGATCATGTTTAGTTCATTAGATCGTTTTCTTCCTTCTATGTCCTACAGAAAGTCATTTCCCCCAACCAAGATGATTGCCTCATTTCCTTCCTGCCACTGGCTCACATGTTTGAGAGGCTCATTGAGGTGAGTGAGGTATCAGGAGAGTCAGGCTGTATATGGCATAACTCGAGTGGGTGTTAATTTGAAGTAATTTTGTGTGTGTGGAGGGAAAAAAAGAGGAAGGGAGGAACTCACTTTTGCTGTGCTTTTCTTTACTTTTGCTTTCTGGCTCTGAGAATGATGCCACCTGATGTTTACAGCCACTGTTGTGCATGTTGCGTGATTTCCTAGCATACTAAAGCACACAACCACATAGACAGATGTGAAAACGTAAATGTCTGAGAACCTCTCATCTTGCACACAAGAAACCACGTTATTGAGAGAAATTAGGTGAAGGCAGGAAATCAGAGAACATATTTACAACCCATTTACTGTAAAGCTTGTGTTTATCTGCTCCTGTGCCTTCTACCATATATTTTGAGAGTCTTAATACTCTGTTTGTGTCTGTTCAACTGTGGAAAACTACTGGATATTTCAGTTTCAGATTGACTTGGAAAGCAAAAAGTAATTCCATTCATTCTCCAGCATTGCTTCCAGAAGGATACTTTCCCCTGTTTCATGTTTGTGCACATGCCCTTCTGTAAAATTATTATAGGAAACCTGTCCTTGTCCGAGAAATGATGAAATGATGAATGAACACACTGAATGACTGAATTTGTTTCTAAAACCACAACATTCAACACTGTATTTCGAAAAGATCTAAAGGATGACAAAATGTCCGCACGCTGGTGGATTTTCCCGGTCTTTTTGTCTGGACAAGGACAATTGTTCCCTTGAGATACAAGAAAAAACATGCACATGCACAGTGATGTCCACATTTAACAGTGAAGGTTGCATCAGATTATTTAAGCAACTGCTGGTGTTTGTGTCTGCTTAGTCACCTGCATATAAAAAAAAAGCCTTTTTAACAACATTTAACAACATACCGCAACAGAACAGGAAACATCAGCTCTGCTGTTAACACTACAGAGCACCCATTCTAGCTTTTCCTGTTTTTTTGTTTTTCTTATCATATCCAGAAGCACTGGTAGTTTGAGTGCCATCTTACTGAGTACAGATGAAAAGCATGTTTTAAAAAATTTTCGATTTTGAGTGGAAGGTTTGTTCCTCAAAGTTCATGGTTTAATGTCTCACAAACTGAGCTGATCATACAAACTACAATGTTTCGGTCTGAGCTACTGTAAATCTTCATGTACTGCTACCTTTTGAGCTTCAGTTTTTCATCCACTGTGGATGAAAAACAGTTTCCATCTAAGTTTTTTCTCCAACCCTGACAAACATACAGTTAGTGGAGGTTGTTTTTACTGAGAATCAGTGAAGCCAAGCCCTATCAATGAAATATTCTTGTGTGTGATTCAGGATCAGTCATTAAACAACTGAAAGAAGTTGTGCTGAGACTGCAGTTTATGTATGTGTAATTGATTGTTAAATATAAATATGTTTGTGTATGCCGGTGAGCTTGCATCAGGTTGAACCAGCCTGGTTTGTTTGCCTCCAGCAGTGTTGTCAAAGGCGTGAGACTCAGACACAGGAAACCACCTAACTTCCCCTGAAAGCAGTGCATCATATTATACAACACAAGCACATTCAAGCGGCTTACATAAAGACACACAGACACAGGAACACACACAACCACACCACCGTATCACCATATCTCATACCATATAAGAAAAACATGGGCAGACCAGATACTTCACCACACACACAGGTCAACCAAACATACCCCCATCGTACACCCTCCAGTAGTTCTCATTTCAGAGATCTTCCCCAAGAGTTTTTTAAGGAGTTTTCTGTGTTTATTATTGCTTGGTTTTCAGAATGTAATCAGCCGCACCATCCCATCCACATTGTATCCATCATAGTCACTTCTGCTGTTAATATGACATAATCCTCTGAGAATGCATTCAGTAAATATATACAGTGGAGTGCCCTGGAATTTCCCTGCAGTTCAGTAGACCACCACTCAGCTGCTGGAAAGAGAACACATAGAAACATAGAAATCTTTGTTTTTACAAATCATTCATATAATTGACAAAGGCAACATTAATTGTGCATTTTCTAATACATCACAATGTAAAACAGGGAAATAAAACATGCAGACAAATAAAGTTCCTCTTTTTGGTTTAGTGACACGAGATTTTAAAGTATGGGAACCCTAACCTTTTATGATGACTGATGCATAAACTGCTCTTTCACATGATTGTCCAACACGTGCTTGTAAGTTTATTAATAAACTATTTGTGATGAAGTGTATGTCTCAGAATCCACCAGATTAAAAAAAAAAATATATATATATATAAAGAAATTATTTTTAATAAAGTTTACTTCCATGCATTTTATGATGATGATGATGATTTAACCACTGCTGGATTTTGTCTGTGAAAAGACAGCTGATAGTGTCAGGCTAACTGTCTGTGTGTTTTTTTATCTTCAGTCTGTGGTGTACTGCCATGGAGGACGAATTGGGTTCTATCAGGGCGATATCCGTCTCCTCCCAGATGACATGAAGGCCCTGCGGCCAACTATTTTCCCTGTGGTGCCTCGATTGCTCAACCGCATGTATGATAAGGTGAGATGAACCGTTAAGAAAAGAGAAGACCTGTGAAGAAACTGTGCTTCCCTTGTTCTGCTAGCAATGAAGCAATTTAGCTTGTCTAGTCATAAAAAAGAGATGGGTATTATTCTGGAAACTTACACATGTCCTGACATGAATTTGTGGTTTTATTGTAATCACACTGGTCTCTGAGTCATGTATTGTAGCGAGTCTTGCAGCTGTGGTTTAGGGATCGAATGATGCAGATGTTCGTTTTCCAGCTATCAAATCAAGTTTATTTGTATAGCCCTAGTCAGAATTGAACGCCAATCTTAAGAAGTGTCTCTTAAGCTTCGATTTAAAAAGGCTGAGATCAGTAGTGGTGCAAATGTCAGGGGGCAGTTTGTTCCACAGTCTGGGAGCAGCAACGGCAAAAGAACGATCACCCCAATGTTTAAATCAGAAGCTGACCTGGAAAACAAACAACAGAAGTTTAAAATCAATTCTAAAATGGACTGGAAGTCAGTGGAGTGACAGCACAGGCGTAATGTGTTCATGTCTGGACGTGCTTGCTAAAAAAAGCTATGATTAATGCAGTCTGATTTCCTCTGAAATTTCTGTTGTGTAACAAAGAGAACTTGTAAGAGAGAGAATTTACAGAGAATGATGTGTGATGACAAATTGGAGCTTTGTTCCAGCACAAAGAGGAGCAGGAAGGAGCTTCCCAATCATTTTCTTGCTATTTACATGGACAATTGTACAGGTTTTAACAGCTGGAATGAAAGCAGACGTTTTCCATCTAAAAAAAAATAAATGTGCATTTTGTCTTTGTCTCCTCTGCAGATCTTCAGCCAGGCTAACAGTCCGTTGAAGCGTTGGCTGCTCAACTTTGCTGCCAAAAGAAAAGGTGCTGAAGTCAGCAGTGGGATCATTCGCAGTGACAGCATCTGGGACAAAATCTTCTTCAGCAAGATTCAGGTAAATAAAAAAAACATTAAAAAAAAACACTGTTTCCTCTACCTGAGCTAAATGTGCCACCCTGAATACCACAATTCATATATTCATTCATTCATTTCTGTGCATAAGCATTAAAAAAAATTCAAATATTTCATAGACTTTTGGCAAAATGAAGAGAAATGATGCATCTCACTCCTGCAAAGCAACTCTCTGGCCTAAAGTTTTCTCAAAAGGAGCTTGATCTCACCCAGTAAGATTAAACAGTTCACTATAATTTACAGTATGTCAGATCCGCAGCTCAGCAAATTCTTTTCATAACAGTGTGGTATGATAGGAGACAAATGGGGAGAGAAAAAGGTTATAATACACCAGAGCTCCTAAAAGCACTTACAAAAACAATTTTTCATCACCAGTCCCCTTCCACTTCAAAACAGAAGATAAGAAATAACAGAAAAGAACAACAGAACAGTTTAAACATTGGCAAATAATTGTGTTTTCATGTCAGACCTCACTGCTCACAGTAAAAAGCTGATTCATTTGATATTAATTGTTATTAATATTGTTAATTTAATGAAAAAATAAAGACACCTCTGTATTAATAACGCGTTTCCTGTCTACACAGGCCAGCCTGGGAGGGAGGTTGAGGATGATTATAACAGGAGCAGCTCCTACCTCGCCCAGTGTCCTGGGATTCCTCAGAGCAGCTCTGGGATGCCAGGTGAGACAAACACACACCTTTGTACTGCTATTCTTGTAAGAAACCTCACTGACATAATGAATTCTCTAGGCCCTAACCCTAACCGTCACAACTACATGCCTCACTAGAGTATAAACCTACCGTGCTGTCATTGTTTTGTGGATAACTGTTTTGAAGCCTCGAGTTTGGCACTAGGGGTGCTGCCATCTTGGTTTCTCAGATCCAGAAATGACCATATAAATGGAGCTTTGGATAGTTATAAATGCAATCTGAAAAAAAGGGTAATTTCTCCGTAAAGCTAAATTCAATTGAACTTTTCTTTTTTCAGCCAAGTGTGCTGCCCCTTGATGGTCATTAGAAAAGATGCCAGTTTAAGACACTTCTGCATTGACTTCACTTCACACACCCTGAAGCTCTGTCCACTAATTACACTACCAAACCCTCTGTCTGACTTCTCCATCTACTTAAATTGTGATGATATGTCAATGCTTTGTCCACAACATGTTTCCCTGCCCCCAAGTGGCCAAAAAAGTCAACAAGTTATTGTAGGTAACAGCCCCTCTAAGAAGTGGGAGTCAGATGTCTTTACTCTCAGTCTAAAACTTTAACTGGTCCTCACAAAGATGTTCTGCAGCAACAGCATGCAGAACATATGATAAGGATACACATGCGTCTAAGCAACACATTGACACACAAATCTAGTATCCTTCACGCAGCACTCTTCTCAATATTGTCTATGTCTGTGTGTAGGTGTACGAGGCATACGGCCAGACAGAGTGCACTGCTGGCTGCACCTTCACCACACCTGGAGACTGGACCCCAGGTGAGCCTCCAAGTTTATGGCCTAAAAAGGAAAGACTTATCCTTATCTCTGCCTGACTGACTGACTGAACCTGTTTACCTAACTGGATGCTCAGTTCAAAGATCTAAAAGTGGTGTGGTTGAGTCTTGATCCAAGAAATGCACAACTCCTGTCCTGTGATTGTCACTATGAGCTGTACTGTGTGGCCACTGCTGCTGATATAATGTCTTAACTGCACAGACACTCCCAGTAAAGGTTTTATAGTTCAGATTCAGTGGACAAAAACATAAGAGTGAGTGACAGGTACAGTAGATCCAGAAAGAAAAAAGGTCTAGAAGGGTGAGACAGACAATGAGGAAAGGAATGTTAAGCTGCATTATTAACACTCATAACAACCTGCTTAAGGGATTGCCAGCATCAACAAGTGGTTGTATAACAAACAAGTAGTTACCATAACCTGGATTTGGCCTCTAATGGGCTGTATTGTTGTGTTAAATGTCTTGAGATTTATAGTAGTTTTTGCCATTTTGACGCATGTAATTATATAGATCCTGTGTTATAATTGGCTACCTGATTTAGTGTAAAATGCTACCTTCTTTGAACATGGTTATCTAATAATAATAATGATAACTTTTGGAGTTGGAATCCAAAGTAAACCAGCATTTGAGTCGCCTTTGTTCCTTATTTCAGCTGTACATGCAAAAACAAAGTTTGCCCTTGGAATGCAAATTATCTTTGCATTTCCATTCCTAAATGTCAAAACGCAAAAGTCGTGTAACAGAGAGAAGTCAGTTTTATAGTAGCAAGACAGTAGCAGCATGACAGCATAACTTTCCAAGATGGTGCCCTGTTCATTGAAATTAATGCAAGTAAACTAAACATGTCTACACATTTAGCCCAAAACATAGATGCATTTGATTTTTGTTTTTTGCTTACCATGTCCAACTACCTGCACACACAACGTACAAAAAACACGAAATAGGTGAAATGGCACCACGCTAAAATCACCACACAGCTCAGTGCTGTTCAATCAAGTCACATAATTTTACTCTCTGTAGACAACATTTTAACAATTTTTGTTAATTTTCTTGTCAAATAGATTTTGTGAGTAAACCACAGTGAGCACTTTGATCTCTTCTTACATTCACCAAATAAATCCACTTGATCTCTGACGGGAAGGTAGATCAA
Organism: Larimichthys crocea; assembly: GCF_000972845.2. Taxonomy (NCBI): domain Eukaryota; kingdom Metazoa; phylum Chordata; class Actinopteri; family Sciaenidae; genus Larimichthys; species Larimichthys crocea. The sequence continues at coordinate 4,545,497 of NC_040032.1, forward strand.
GATAATAGAGTCAGGATTTCAGTAATCTTGAAAGTCAACATCTGAATTCTTCACACTCAAAAGGAGAAGGAGTTTCTATGAGTCATGTCTGCAAGTTTCAGATATTTTTTATTGATGAAGATTACGGTATGTAGTAGTCCAAAGACAGGCAGCTTAATAGGTTAACTGGTGTTAATTTATGAACTGCCTACTTGTCCACAGTGTACCCTGTCTCTTTCCCAATGCCAGCTGGAATTGGCTCCAGCCTGCTGCAGCCCTGATAAGGATAATAGATTCCATGGCTATGGGAAATTATTATCAGATCTGAGCTATTCAGTGATTAGGATTGAGTAAACAAATGAGATAGTAAATGCATAAAAATATGTTTTTTTTGGACTTTGAATTCTTAAACATTAAGTTGCCTTGACCCTTGAATTCAGTGTCAGCCATTTTATCTGCGTATGTCCATGTAGAGTTAAGATGGGTTAAACAAACACTGGAACTGAAAAGACATGATATATATTTGTCATTGTATTGTATTGTATTGTCATTGCATCAGCCAAAACCACAACATGGTGAGTTACATTGTACGTAAAGGTATGTCCCTCAGCCTGATGAGTGGCTTGCAGCAGGTCACTGTTAGATAACACTCACCATGTCGACTAACATACATACAAAATATGATCTAGCATCACCCTCTGCTGCCCAGTTCTGATACTATATCTGTATTTCTAAGAAATAAATATGGCGAATGATCTTCCTTTACTTTAAATGTCAGAGATGTTCCATTTAAAAATATATTTAATGAATTACTGTAACTAAATGTGTTCAGGTGGAAAAAATTGTTAACTCCTTGTTAGTTATTTTTTGTAGGAAATTAATTCAGCAGTTTAGTTTTAATAGTGAAAATAGATGCAGTGTGGGGGAATCATTCAGTTCAAGTTCAGGTACAAAGGCTACTTAGTTTGTAATTTTTTTGCTTGTTCTGACTTGAACAGGTCATGTCGGGGCCCCACTTCCGTGTAACCTCATCAAACTGGTGGACGTTCCTGAAAAGAACTACTTTGCCTCTAAGGGAGAGGGAGAGGTATGCAACATGATTTCCAAAAAAACAAACCTGACATGCAAAGTATAAGTCCCCTGTGTTTAATACCTATAATCTAAAGATTAAAAATGTCATATAAAAGAAGAACATATTTTTATATATAAAGAATAAAGAGGCATTACCTGTTCAGACCTTTAAAGTTTGTGTTGGTGTTTGTATAGGAGAAAATGTCTATATGTTTCAGTTCTGACCTTAACTTTGACCTTATTTCCACTTCTCTAATCTCACATACAGGTTTGTGTGAAGGGACCAAACGTGTTTAAGGGCTACCTCAAAGACCCGGAGAGGACAGCTGAGACACTGGATGCAGACGGCTGGCTTCACACTGGAGATATCGGCAAATGGTTACCTGTATGTACATACAACTCACATCAAACTCCATTATTTAGGCGTAATAATTAGCTGTTTTACGTTATACAGCATTTGCTTAAAATGGCATATTTTTTACACAAGTTTCTTCTTGTCATGTATTCAACCTGTAGAACGGCACACTGAAGATCATTGACAGGAAGAAGCACATCTTCAAGTTGGCGCAGGGCGAGTACATCTCCCCTGAGAAGATTGAGAACATCTACATTAGATGTCAACCTGTGGCACAGCTCTATGTTCATGGAGACAGCCTGCAGGTAAGAATACTAACACACACACACACACACACACACACACACACACACACACTCAAGATCATACATCAAGTGAAATTAATATACTTTACTTTTATTTTGTTTGACTTATGTTTATGTTTGTTCTTTCCAGTCCTGTTTGGTGGGCATTGTGGTTCCTGACCCTGAAGTCATGCCTGAATGGGCCAAAAAGAAAGGCATAATAGGCACCTACAAGGACCTCTGTAAAAACACTGTAGGTGGCATTTAAATAAAACGCTTCAAAAGGGCTGTTATAATACATTTTGAAAATACTGGTGAATTCTACGGAAGATGACCTTCTTCTTTTGTCAACAGGAATTAAAGAAGGCAATCCTTGAAGATCTGGTGCGTCTTGGCAAGGCCAGTGGCCTCCACTCATTTGAGCAGGTACGCAGTTATATGTTAGATGTTATGTATGGATTTTAAGAGGAGAAAGTCTAGCAGTAAATTCAGAGAGATTTAAGACTCTTGGTCTCATTCAACATTTTTTCCTATTCTTCTCCATTATCCTTTTGAAGGTGAAGAATATCTATATCCACAACGAGATGTTCTCCATTGAAAACGGCCTCCTGACGCCGACACTAAAGGCCAAGAGACCGGAGCTGAAGGAGTTCTTCAAGGGGAAGATTGACCAGCTCTACAGCAGCATCTCCATGTGAAGGCTGGCAGACCTCATTTTCCTTCAAGCGTCTTAACACTAAGATCTGCTTTGACCATTGACCTGCAGTGGGACAAAGATGTGACAACTTAGGTTTAACATGCTTTTGGAAAGCAAGCCAAAACTGGCCCTACTATGGAAGAATTAAAATGCCCAAATACAAACCACATCAAATAAATAAATTGAAATAAAATACACATTGTTATATGCATTTCCTTTTTATGTATGCATTTATTGTGTCTTAATTACATGAAAGCATATATTAAAAAGAAAATGATTTAACTTCTTGTCTGATATTAAACAAATAAAACAAAGTGGTGCATTTCAGTGTTGTCCAGCAGAGACAAAGCACTGTCATTCGTTTTTATGAGGAGCTTTTTCTGTTTTTAAAATGGAAACACGCTGTGGATAGCAAAATTAAAATAAACAACTGTCCAAACATGGTCACATTAAAACAGTTTGATGTGGGCTAGTTGACTGGAGGGACACTACTACTGTCTGTACATTTAGTTTTGGCTGATTCTTATTTTTCTTGGCCCAATTCTTGGTAATGGATGACTAACTAAAGTTATTGCTGATAGATAGCTAGAATCGCCTGACAGGCTGAAAGAATTTAACTCTACTGGCAACTGCCAGTGTCACTTTTGTTCTGTCAGCAAATTGCTAAATTTCACAAGATTACTGTTAAAAATGACCTACTGTGCATAATTTACTCTCTGCTGGACAACACTGAAACACAATACACCTTTTCACTTTATTTTCTGTGTGATTTTAACCGAACACTGGAAAAACAATTTAGTTATTAAAAGAAAAAAAAAGCAAATAACTGTTGTTTTTCATTTAATTATGACACACTAAATGCATACCATTTGCATTGTATGTCACACTATTTCTTTGTTTAGGCATTTTAAATCTTCCATACATTGCTACGTGATACCCACCCAAACAAACCATCAAATGCTCTGTCCCCAGCACCAGAAACTCATCAGCACTTTTATGTTGAGCATTCCATTCCACTCGACCCATTAGTTTAAACCTACCAGCCAAACACAACCTAAAATCAACAGTTGTACGACAGCAAGTGTGATGTCTTTGTGTATAGTGTAGCTCAAGGAGATGTCTAGGTCTGTAATAATGCTGCCACCTTGTGGGACAAAAATGACCCTCATCCTTAGTGGAAAACGGTAGATTTTCATTTGATTGAACAAGCTGCCTACAGCAGTGCCATTAAGCGGGGCCTGACACAACAAGAATTAAACATATGTTCCACCCAGACATTGTACAATTAGACCAAGAACACACGCTTCTGTTTGAGGTCTACATTGAGATAATGAGGTAGGGAGAGTAGCAGCTCATGCCTTACCAGTCATTGCTGTCCATACTGCTCCATGTGGAGCATCTGAATGTTTGAGCCACGCCCAAATCACACACAAATCACATGTATTCACTCATTCATAAAGTCATCTCTACACGGCTGTAATCGACATTTTAGCATGCATGCTCCTTGTTTATATGAAGGACTGGCCCACTGTAACAATCATCAAGTTTCGCACTCTGCAGTTGGTTCGATCACAACTTCTTTTACATCCATCTTTGCACAAAGAGTATGTCAGGTAAAAGAAAAAATAAATAAATAATGCAAAACCAGGGCTCGGGGCAATGCATGCAGTTTGCCCTGCAATGCTGGGACCATTAGCATTTAACTTGAAAAAGACAAGTATTTCTATGTGGCCATTAATAGCAGGTTTGTATGCAGCTGCCCACAGCCACTGCTGCTAGTGCAAGGCTTTGTAATGTAGGCAAAGCTGACGATTTCCACTCACTGAAGGAAAATAGAACAACCATCAACTTTTAAACAAATGAAACATTTTTTTGAAGGTTTTACACATAGAAGTAATGTATAGGCTTTTTAAGTTGATTACCGTCCCAAAGCATAAACAATGTGGATGTACATAAATGAGGACAGCTAGATGTAAGCATATTTATTAAATCGATGGTTTGAATGGATTTTTTTTTCTCTCCTTTTGCGTGTAGTGAGATGAATTGTACTTATTTATTTATCTATTCTGCTGTAAAATGGAATCAGCACCATATCCTTGTAATGATTGAGTGCAGCAATAGGGATGAGGGAGGGTGGGGATTAGGACATGGGCAATGAAATAAAAGATATTCTGGAATGATTTTAAACTGGTGTCTTGTTTCTTTTTCTCATGGTGTATTCAGTGTTATTTGCATACAGGTTTTATTTTGAATTGTTTCCCCCAGAAGCATGAGCATCTGTCTTGACACTGGTATAAAAAAGAAGCTCTCTGAAAGAAGTAGATTATGTGATAAAGTAAAAATATTAATACCATAAAGTAAAAATCCTTGAATAATCCTCGAAATGTACTTCAAGTACCCCTAAATGACTGACATATTGTTATATGTTAAATTATTATATTGTTGATCCTGGTGTATCAGTGTGTAAGTAGCATTTTCGGTGCTTTTTGGGTGGAACTAGTTTATATGAAGTTAGGTAGTTTAGTCCAGTGTCCAGTCTAGGCATCAAAGGATAACAAGAGAAATCTGACTGCAAGATGATAACTGGGCAAAAAAGATAAGCAGAATCAGAATCAGAAATGCTTTAATAATCCCAGGGGGAAATTATTTTTTGTTACAATACTCCAGTATACAAACAAACAAAAACAACATATATCTGTTAAGAACAAAAAAATATATATAAACTATATATTTAAACTATATATATAATAAAAGGTATGTTTCTGTGTCATGAAAATTTTAGAATATTCTCTAATCTTTGCTTTTTGTGAAACATTGGATACTTTAGGCCTAATTTGAGCCTCAGATAATTATATAAAAGAAACCATTTGAGAAGTCTAAATGTGAAATAACTCTCTGCTCACAACCTATAAATCATAATAGCCCGATGTTTTTCTTTTGTTTTGGGTCACATGACAAAAAGGTCAGGAAACACACAATTTAATAATGTTTTGTGTTTTATCATATGTTTGAATTAGGATAAAGTAAGTAAAATTAAGATCTGAATTTGAAAAGTTACCAATAAAGATGCACAGATAAATGTATTGAAGTAACAATAAAATATTTCTCTAAAATGTCATGCAGTAGTATAAATATAAAAAATAGTAGTATAAAGAAGCATAAAATGGAAAAGTACAAGTACTTCAAATTTGTACCATATGTACCTATCTTGTTATTTAAAAAATATTTAACTTGTAATAATAACACTAACTTTTAATTAGCTTTTAATGTCCCTAAAATTTACACGAAAACTTGTATTTACTCACCTTGACCACTAGAGGGCAGTAAAGACTCTTCAAAGTCTATGTTATACACACGACACCTGTCGAACCTGCAGGTGGTTTATTTTGAAAGACCCTTGCCTGAGATTTTCAAAATAAAAAATGTAGAAACGTTAGAGCGTTTCCCTTTACTTGGGTACAAACCGTCTGATTGGTTAATTGGCTGCCGGTGTGGTCGGTTGCTAGGCGCGGCAGAGACAACGGAGAGGAAAAGTTATTTTAGCATCCATCTAATGGATGATTTCTGATTTTTAACCGTTTATGTCCTTTAAAAAAAAAAGAAGAAAAGAAGTAATGTGTCACATTTAGTTTAAAATATTAGCAACAGTTCCCCTAACGCCGGGATAGCGTCTTTTTTGTATGTTACTACATTTACGTCGATTGAATTCAGAAATGGGTCGATTCAAATGTCAAGAGAGCCTCCGTCGTGGATTGGTTAAAAAGCAGGATACACCTGTAAAAATGGCACCCAGCGCACGAAGCGGTAAGAAAAACACAGACAGATATCTGTGCATTGAAAATGACCCTAACTTTAAATCTGATCAGTTTAGTTGTTAGTCTCTGTGCTCACATGTCATTTTAAATTACAGGTGTTGTGGTGCGCAAGAGACTTCTGACCAACAAGCGTTATGAAGCATTTCCAGAAGAACCTGAAGTAGAGCAGATTGATGTCCTCAATGTCAAACCAAGCAACCCAGTGTTGGTAGGTAAATTGTTTAGTAATGTAATAATAACAACAAACTATCTATTCTCTTCACAATACCATCGGTATGCATTTTCCCTCTATGGGAATGCTGGATGAACAGTGAAGTCTAAGCTAAGGGAGAAATTATGTAGATAATACAATAACACTCAGTTTTATCTCTTTTGGATACTAGAATTTTATTTACAAATTGTTTGCTGAGGTTTCACAACCGTTTTCTTGCTTTTTCAGACTAGACCTGTCAACTGCAAATTGATGAGGAGCCCTGCATTTCCTAAAAGCCCCAGAGGCAAAGCCATCCTCCCTGCCGGACTAGCTAATAAAAGACCATGTCCCCACGTGTCACCAGCAGGTCACCCAACCGATCAGCTGACTCCTGACTCAGAGGGTTTTAAAGGTGGTGAAGAAGAGCAAACCGTTACAGGGATTCTGGAAACATCATTTAGCATGGAGTCAGATATAACTTCCGGCACTGATGATGATGATGATGATGATGAGGAAGACTGTTACTCTTCTACAGCTTCCAGTAGTCTCCCCTCCCCGGAGATCTTTAGAAAAGAAAGCAATGGTATGTGTGCAATTTTGTAAACCCACTACCACAATATGAGGTTATTATATTATAGTTTGTATCTCTTCTCTGTACAGTGAAAATCAAAAACTCAACCTTGCTGGATGTGAGCCACGCTGAGAACATTGACATGCATCATCCCTCCAAACTTGCCATTGGTAAAATCATGGTCTTGTTTCTTTACATAAGAAATTTGATGCCTACACATAATTTGTTAGGTTATTTATCCAATAATTATTTCAAGTTAAAATAATATCAAGGTAATCTGAGGTTTGGTGGGATCAAAACTCAATAACAAAAGAAATCAGGTACAGGATAATAATTCAAGCATATTAATTGACATGGTCTTTTGATTAGACCTTGAAACATTAGTGGATGTTGTTAGTGAGTTTTTTGATGCTTGGGCTTTTTACAATTATTAAAATCCTATTTTATATTCAAAATGGCATTCTGCAGGGACAAGTTGTTACACTAACAGCAGAAAAATTAAATATGATTTAAGTTGCTGTCTGAAAGTTGTCTGATAAGAATGAAACCTCTGTTTGCAGATATCTCTGTGATTCTTCCCGAAAACAACTCTGAGATCAAGTGAGTATGTCGGTTGAATGGGTAGTTTTTTGAAATAGGGTTCTATGATATACTTATGCATTGTCACTGTGTTATTTACAGTAGCCAGCAGTCCTCCAACTATTCCTTTAAGAACTCAGGGGTTAAAATGGACTTGAACGGAGACATCTTTAAATAAAAACCCTAAAATATTTAGGGTTTGTTTATTTATAATTTAAGATGATATAAAGGTAAAGTAAGTTTAAAAGTAAATTCTCACAATTCGTGAAGCAGGAAACCAATGTGGAAAGAATGAACTGTCCCACTCCGCTGAGACACACTGGGGTACACTAGATCTTAGGGTTTCCCCATACCCCATTAACTCCTGTTTAACATGTTTAACACCAGAGACCCTCAGAGGGATGCAAATCACTAATTAAGCTTTACTTGCATGCTCAACATCTGTTTAATCATTGACTTTTCCCTTTGAAACCAACACAGGGAACCTGAGGCTGAAACCAAAAGACATGCAGACTCATTTAAATCAGGTAAAACACTAATCCAAAATTAATTTGGATGTATAATCTCTTCATGAACCAGATAATAATGTTATTCATCCATACAGTTAGCTTTTTTTGCTGTGTCTGTTGCATGAAACACACATTCTTCATCTAAACGTGTTTTTTTTTCCATCTATAGACAAACCTGTTGTCAAGTTGAAAACCCCACCAAAAGTAAGAAAACCTATTTTGTACAAGAAGAAGGTATGGTTCAAAAGCCCCATGATTGCAGAGACCAAAGTAAAACACATCCTAACCGTCAAATTACCAGTTCACAACACTTGTAAGCCAGTACAAACATCCAGCCCGGCTGAGCAGGTGAAACCTGGCACAGACGCATCCAGAGCAAGAGAGATCAATTCTAAAGAAAAACCATTACAAAAAAGATGCCAGGAGACAGCCAAGTTCTTTGACTTTACTGACGACCACGAAGAGGAGTTATTCTTTCAGAAAATGAGAGAAAGGCATGTTAAACTCACAAATGCTCCTTTATTTCCTCTCCCAGCTGTTTAATCCCAAGAGCTTTCTGTTTTATGACATCTGACAATTTGCCAAAATATTGCACTCAATTTGGGCTTTCTCCTATAAACTTGATCAGAGATGTCTATGTATGTGAATATGTGAAATGTAAAGGAGTAGTCTATGTATATGTACACTCCAAAACAAGATGTCAGGACTGGCGTAACAGTATAGACAGTGTGTTATATTACTAAGAGAATAATTCAAAAGAATAACTGAAAATTGAGAATAATTCAAAGGTGTCTGCATGTATGCAAACATTGTGTAAGTGACCTTTCATCTTCTGTTAACCTGGCCCTTATTAAGTGCTTTTGAGCCACCCGATTAGTCCTTTTAATACGTTTCTATGGAAAAAAGCACTGTTTGATTTACTATCAATAAATAAATAAATGTAAACAAGCATCTGGTGCAAAATGGCCACTAGATGTCAGAGCTGTATTTTCCTTAAACACCTTTTCTCCTCTTCTGTTCGCTTTTCAGTTTTTATGTGTATATTTTCATATTTACTCTTTTGAAATGTGTCAATGCCATAACAGGTTAATCCACATGTCTAATGTAAGATAAAAATAAAGTAAAAATGTTTATTTTAGGCACCATATTTGTGGTTTTCTTTATTTGTGAGTTATGTCTTTCTGCAAATGTACGCGTCTGAGCGTCAGAAAAAAAGTGTTCAAAATAAACGAATGTTCAACCAATGCATAAGTCATTGCTTTTCTCCATACTGCTGTTTGTTCAGAATTCACAATTCAATTTTTGCACTTTTTCTCACGTGGGTCTTAATAAGGATCTTCCACCATATCTTGCAAGCAGATGAGCAGTCGCACTTGTATGATCTCTGTGAATAAATTTCATGCTGTCACGATTCCCGACAAAACATCAACACAGCGAATCCACTGACCACGTGGTACTGGGCCAAAAATACCAGCCAATCGGGTATTTTGTAGTAGCAGCAGCGTCCGGTCGTCCAATCAGAAAAATATAGTGGGTTACCAAGCAGCTCCCGTGACTAATGCCTGTCATATGACTGTGACACCCATGGAGACAGTTACAAGGAACAAGATTTGCTCTTGGATTTGAAAAGAAGAGACGTTCTGTACCGACTTTACAGTGGTACAAAATGCCTCCGACTCTCTTCCAGAAACTTTTTAATAAGAGAAATGCGTTTTCGTCGCCGCCCCCGAGATGTAGCAAAGAAGACCCAGCTTTCAGGTACCTATAATGTATTGGTGTGTGTGTGTGTAACGCTGTACGTGCGTAGGCTAACGTTATTTATGACTCCGGCTATGGCGTCTGGAAGCATGACAGAGTTTTGGCGTGGTTAATATTTTTGAACACTTTACACATTAACGCTGCGCAGTTTTGTGTGTTTGAAGCGGGTGTAGCTGGCAAAGTGCAGCCGAGCCGTGCCGTGCCTGTTGGTCGGCAGGGTTAGCTAGCGTGCTAATGCTAGCTAACCAGACGATAGCGCGGCTGCTTGCACACGCTGTCTGTCTCCTGTCTGTCTCCGGCTTTGCCTCATTAGCCAGCACTTTTCTTTTGTGTGCCTTTTACACAAGTATTACAGCTCGTGTGCTGTTGGTAATAAATTGATAATAAGTTAATAATTGATAAAGCGTGGTATACACAGCGTTTGGAAGTTGCAGAAACAGTGTCCTGCTTTCTCCTTTGTCTCCCTCGTGTCCCCCTTTGTGTTTCTGTGGTAACGGCAGCTAAGTCTGGCGTGGTGGAAAGAAAACAACGAGGCGGCGGTGACGGTACAAGTCACGCTGTTGTTGTTTTTTTTGTCGTTTATCTTGAGCTATATTCCCTGATAACTTGGAGCAAAGTACAGCTGGCTTCTCGCAGCAGTCATGCGACGGTACTGTACTCTCTCTTCGCCAGTGCCGTCAGCTGAGGAGGACACAGTGTGCTCACACTCACATGTGATCACTTCGGTCGGTCACTGATGACAGACAGATCCGCGGCAAACCGAGCTATGAGCCTCCGTAGACAGGCTTTAGTCTGGGGATACACAACGTTTAAAAAAAAAAAGAAAAAGATGATCACTTGTATCCAACATGGTCGATACTGATGTTTTTCGTTTATGGGTATGCCATCACTGTTCAGAATAAATGCAAAATAGTATGTCCTGATTTTTTTTATTTAACACTGCACTCGTTAACGAATCACTTCTATTTCAGATGGAGAAAATGTAAAACAATTAAAACGTCTGTGAAGTCTTTTTGCTATTAAAGCTCTCATGTCACACGAGTTTGAACGAAATGCATCATATTCTTTACACACAGAGGATGCCAAATATAAAAGAATATTATGTGTTGTCTCAGATTCATTTATTTTGTCAGTGCGGTTAAGCATAAATTATAAATACTTGTTATTGAAATATTCTAAGGCTAAATTCAACCTGACATCAGTGCATCAAGCTGGCTAGTACTCATACTCTGTGCTCCCTGAGTTGATCTGCAGTTTCTCCGTGTATGTTCCTACACGCATTCTGGGTCAGGGTCAGGTCTGCCACCAAGGGGAAAGTGCTGTTCTTATTCTTAAATACACTTGGAAAATATTGCTGTCACCCATGGTGGATATATTTACCAATGGACCAGAAAGTTCAGCTCCTTGTGGTCCTGCTTGCACTTTAGCCCATATCTGTGCCAACACACGTTCTGTGGCCATAAAGGTGCCCTGAGCCCAGTGATAAATGCTGCGTGTGTGTGGTTAGCTGGCTTCAATCCTAGAGCAAACAGGCAGACAGCATGCGTTTCTGTTAACTCGGTGGTCAGCTGTGCTCTTCATACCTCTGGCATGAGCTGCCCATTCATTTGGCATGAATTGCTCTGGAGAGGGTCGAACTGTGAGAAGACAAAGGCAAGGAGAAGGAGATATGGATGGAGAGGGAACAGGCTAGAATGCATAATTAAAGTTATGAGGGATTCTGGGTGAGATGAAATTAGTGAATGAGAGAGATCTTTATTAAAAAGGGACAAGAGAACATCTGACAAGCAGTATAATAATAATAATAATAATAAAAAAAAACATACAGAATGAACAGAGGATAAAGTATGACAGGAGATGACTGACGGGTGGAACGTGTAGACGATGACATTCATAGTTTTCCTTGGCTAAAAATAAATGTTTCAAACTGCAGTTGACCTGCCTGCCTGTTTGTTTGCACTCAGGATTGCTTATGTAAGTGAGCAGATATTATGAATTGAGCTGGCAGGGTATGGCAGTGCAATCCATTTCAAGTCAGACTTTAAAGATACTCACTTGAACACCTCTGGCAGGTTATAATACTGCAGCCCCTGAGCTGGGAGACTAGCATATTATTTATTTGTATTACTTTTAGTGTACTTTGATATCCCAAATTGCTAATGTTTGCTTTTGCTCTTTCACATCCAAATATCAGTAGAGACATTAGTTAAAGGGTGGGCTTTATATCTTGCACTACTGAACAGTCTAACTGGGTTCTGCTCCAGCAAAAGCCTTGCAGATGATGAATAAAAGTTTTTTTGGGAAGAAAAAAATCTGTTTGCAGCCCCATTGCCCTGCATAATGCATCACTTAAACCTCCGTCACAGCACAACACCCTGCCCTCCAGAATACCACAGAGGGCAGCAGGTTGGCTGACCCTGGAAAGAAAGCCTAAAAAGCCTCTCCTGTTTCTCTGGCTACAGCACTTGAAAAGGGACAGCATACTGTACATTACACTGAGAGCTCCTGGCTCATCCTGTAGCTAGTCAGCGGCCTGATCGTCAGCCAATAGCTTTGTCCTCCCCACCCACAGCCAGACTGCTTGTCCTGGCTGCCCCCTGCCACCGTTGCCTGCTGAGGAAACTTCCTTCGTGACCTGGGCCGTACAACTCAACATAGCTGTCTTGTGCTGCAATATGAAAAGGAGGGAGTGAGTGTGTAAGCAAGAGAGAGGATAGGATGGGTGTTGGCAACCTTTTTTGTTTTTACACACCATTTTGTAAGACCTCAAAACCCAAATCAGATAAGTGTAAAATGGTGTAAAGTGATGTTTGAAAGCAGTGTAGTGAGGTTTATACAAATGAGCTGATACTGATACTAGTATATTTGTATGAATATATGTAATGCACAGCTTACTGTCTTTTTAATGAGAAACTGTGAAAATATTTAAAAAAAATCAGCTACCTCACAGCTTTTACTTGGTTCCTTTTTCTAGGTCCTCATTGCGATTTCAAGGTGGTATGAAATGGGTGTTAGTGTGGCACAAAGCTCATGCTTTGCCAAACCTTGTGTCAAATTTAAACATTTTCACATGTAGACTTGATATTTAATGTCTGCAGCACAGCTCTGGGTGGAACATAGTCCTCCTTCTCTGTGGAAATGCATGACGTTGCATATTGCAGAACAGAATTTTGCACCACATCAGATGTATTTATAGTGATACTTGTTTCTTAGTAGTTTACAGGAGAAGTAGTGTCTCAGGTTCTTGACTGGCGTGGCGTCCTTCCTCCACTGCGTACTTTCATAACTCAGTGTGTCATGTGAGGCTTTCATCAATCTCGGGCTGTCATGTTTGTGGGACGATCACATGGCTGCATTCTCGGCCACTGGCTTCAAGCTACGAGGTGGATAAGTAGAGTGCGTGTGTGTTTGCTTGTCTTACACTCAGTATTTATTTGCTTCTTATGCATATTTAAAGCTTGCTAGCGTCATGGACTCATCATTATATTATAGCTTTGCATTGCAGCGCTGCTTTTGTGTTTGCGCGTGTGTCTGTGTGAGAATGCTGCAAGCCTGCCAGGGTTCTGTAAAGACAGCGGCTGTCATCAGGTTCCTATCAGGGCTATTTTAAGTGGCCACTCTCAGGCTTCTCAGAACTGCAGGGTCATGGTAAAGATATAGTTTTACTTAAAAGCTGCACACACCTCACGCACCACACACACACAGTAGCATTCTGGTGAGTCAAAGTCGGTGAAGTATGTCAACTTAACATCTAGTTAGGCCTCTTACCTTGTGAAGACATCAGTTCAAGTGCCGAACCATGTTACTCAGCCTTTTGTGCTGCGCTTGGGTTGGTGGTTGTTGTTGTTGATTGGTTGGTTGTTACGCTTTTATAGATGATAGTAAACTGACAAATGACCATCCAAATGTGTCCAATTGTTAAAAACGGAGAACTTGCCAAGCAGATTTTATTTGAAGTCTTTATTTGTTGATGACGTTATCCAGTTTCCACAATTCCCAGAATCACAATAATCATCAAGTGTTTGTTGCCGATCAGTTTCCAGTTTCACAGCTGATGCTGATACATGATACAAGGGCAGCATGACCTCACAAGAAGTGCAAAGATGCGGTGTTGAACATACTATAGACTGCTGACCATGTTACTATACAAGTGATCTCTTTATTTGGGCACTCTGTATTCAGTCCTAATTCATCATATCTTTTGCTGCAACATTTATACCAGCTTATTTATTTTTATTCCATTCTCCCTGGGTTGACCTCTAAGAATGGTAAGGTGCTTGCATCTAGAGAAACATGGCATCTTTTTTTTAACCTTGAAGGTAAATTGCAACCTTCTTTAGTAAATCACAAAACCCTTATCAGCACAGGGCAGACATCATGACGTGGCATTGAACGTCCACAGATAACAAGCAGTGTGATTAGTTCGTCTGCTGGGATCCTGAAAGTCAAACCAAAAAGTCACATCACCTAATTAGCCTACTTTCAGCCTCTAGATGAGAAAGAGAGAAATGACAGGGAGGAAGGGGGTGGGGGGAGGTGGTTTGGCAGAGAGACAGGATGTGCTGACTGACAGTATACTTTGCTTTAAGGCTCAGCAATTAATCACGTGTATCATATGACACTCTTTTTTTTTTTACTATTAAATGGAGCAAAAAGGGGAAAAAAAAATTCATTTTCATGTGTAATACTTGTTGCAGTCTGCTTTTCACCTTGATTTTTACACAGCTGTCAGCACTCCTGTTCATCCTGATGACACGTTCATGTGATTCTTTTTTGTGAGGCACAGTCATAAACTCATCACTCCCTTTCTGTCATGTGTTTCTTATTCAGAAGAAGTTGTGACAGAGGAGTGAGCCATAGTGTACACTTAGTCATTAGAACGTGCGCTCACACACACACACACACAGTGTTAAGACAAACATAATATTTAAACACAGCTTCTTTCAGGACCTGTAAAGGACACTATACATGAAAAAACATTAACAATTCTCCCAAAGGATGAACACATTTCCCACCAAAACCTACTGATTAATTATACTCCTGTTTTTGTCAGTTGTATACAACCTCCGTGACTTCTTCCCCAGCTGATATCATCCTCTGGTTGTGTTGAGTCCCTCAAGTCAACCAGTTGATGCTTGAATTAGTTGTAGACGTGAGCGCAGCAGCCTCTGGGCGTTGCAGCATCTTCACCCACTTAGAATCATGTGATTGCTGGAATGCAGAAGTCCTTAACGTAACGCAGCCAGCAGGTATGCAGCCAGCCAGCTGCTTTCACACTACATGGGCCAGCTCTTTGAGGGAGCTGCTGTTTACTAGAACTTTTGTCAGGGCAGAACAATGGTTAGTTCAAGTGCTGCACTTGTGTTGGTGTGACAAGAGGTATATACTGTATCATGTTTCACACTATAGAAATTGGGACTCGGCCTCTTCAGCAGCAAAGGACCGTTCCTTCATCCCATATAGCATTACACAAGTCCACCAATCTCTAGATTGAAGGTTTCGACAAGCAAGCAGACTGTGGGAAATATTAATTTGTTGCATTTTTAGGCATGTACGTGCAGAAGGAGCCCTTACAAGTCTAGAGATGTATAAAAGATTAGATAGTGATGCATATCTGGAAGTAGTGATGCATATCTGGGAGTAGTAATGCACATCCCTCATGGGAAAGTAGCATGAAAGAAGTACATCTTGCAAATCACAGTGCTGGGAGTCATCCATGTGTATTAATGCGATACATCAGGCAGTTTGTCAAGGTGCAGGGACCGATGTGAGGCAATGAATAGACAGTTGCCATGCAATCAGTTTGAAAGTGTTGAGATATGGGTTTGGCAGTACTGCTGTGCTGTGTTCTTTCAGGGCAGGTCACCTCAGCCCGTATGGAAAGCTAGCCCTCTTTCAGTCATAGTGTTCTTGGTGTGGTTTGTTAGATATCACACATGCATGTTTTGTGCTCAGTTTAAATCACTCCTGAGTGACACCCAGAAGTGAAACCCTACTACTACCTAACTACTCCAAGCTGGTAGAGACTTAACAACTTAAATGTCACAATGCAGATAACCCAGGAAGCGCATGTCAGTCTGAATGCTAGATGATTGGTTTATTACTCCAGTAATTTATTTATATAATTGGTTTACAGTGGAAATCCATTTTATGGCACAACTGACTATCGACTGTTATCTGTATTTTTAAATGCAATAATATTTAAAAATATTGTGTCGTGTCTGGAGGTGAACCTACTGGACTTAACAGAAACCTCTATCACACACAGCCGGAAGAACGTCACACAGCTTGGACTGAGGGGATATTTATGTAACTGTCTCTCTGTCTCTGACACACACACACACACACACACACACACACACACACACACACACACACACACACACACACACACACACACACACACACACACAGATGTTCCAGTGGCAGTGGAGGGAGAGCGAGGTCCCTTTGAGGTCAGTAAGTAGGCTGATAGCAGACTCACTGCAGTCAAGAAAACTTGATTGCTTTATTGTGACCTTTATCAGTATACATTTTGGCCAGGTGCAGCTATGGATGCCTTTGTCCTGGTGTTACTGTCAGATTTATTTATTCTCCCAATTTCTCCAGTAGTCACAGATTATGGCTGCCTTTACTATACAATTAAAATTGCAACTGTATTGCATGCCTAACTTCTTGGGTGTTGTCTTTATATTCTATAAAACCTGTATGTTGCTTTACTATTGACAAGATCATTGTATGTCCCAGGAATTTCTGTTGAACTATTGCCTGAACATATTACATTTGTGTAATTTATATGTTCATACATGGCCAAGACAAAAATGTATGATGCATGTCTCTTTACCTTCGATGATAAGGAGATATATTTTTTTATACACTTTAGATTTTTTAGTAGAATACTACCTTTTGGTGCTGTACTATTCAAATGATGTAGTGTAAAACCCACAGTGACCAGAGTTCTGGCAGGTCCGTAATGGCAAAAGTTTCACTTCTTCTGCTGCTCATCTCCTACTTTGCTACAGACTTCAGTAAGCTGCCACAAAAATAACCACTGTCCATTTATTTGTAAAGGAAGAATCAAAGAGGAATCAGCATCTGGGAAGCTTTCACTTGTGAGAGTTTCTGGTTTCTTTTAAGCTATTTATTTCCCTGCTCCTTCCTCAAAGACTTCTTTGTTAAGAGAGGACAAATTGTATGTTTGCACATATGTGTTTTTGAATACATTGAAGAAGGAACGATGGAAAGAAGGGGGGAGAGAAAACAATGGAGAGAGGAACAAAAAGAGTGGGATTAAGAAACAACACACACAAACAAATCCCCACTGTCACTCTCTTATCACAGCGCTTTCTGGCAGTCAGCAGTCCGAGCCCGCTGCTGTTGCTGCCTCTGTGCTGTCCAGCACAAACAGTGCTCCTGCGATCACCTGACAGTCTCATGTTGTTGTGTGAATTTAGTTCACCGCTATTCTTAGACCCTGCTTTGGCTGAGAGAAGAGGAGTGGAGAGAAGAGAGTGGAATAGAGAGAGAGGGAGAGGGCTGGGGAAAGACTGGCAGACTCGCAATGATGCCCAGGTAGGAATCGGTAATATTTAACCAGGCTTACGTGCATCCAAGTGGGTATGGTATTGTTGGTCAAAGGAGGTCTGGGAACAATGATTGTATTGTTTTTAGTGTTAAGTTTTGTTAAGTGTTGGCACCCTGTGCCCGTTTCCAGCTGGACAGCACTTGCAGTTTGACGTAGCACAGCTTTAGTTTTTAAGCGTCAGGCGGTGTGGTGATGACAAAGATTGAATCATTTGAGGTCAGCATTATATAACGAGGAATAATGGGTTTGTACACCCTTTTTTTTTGTGTTTGGAAAAGAAACTAGTGTGTGAGCTTGGGTGGAGTTGTACCCACTGTAGTTCCTGTTTTACATATCTCAGTTTTGATAATGATTTTATAAGTGAAGTAAATGATTCCAAAAATGTTGAAGGCACAGCTTGTTGCTGTCTTGGCATTTTTGAAATGTAGCCTAAATAAAAATGTTTCCGGGGCTTTTCTTGTAAGATCAACAGGTTGTTCAAGGAAATACAAGTACATGCTTGTATGCGTGTGTGAGTATTTTTGAGCCTTTTTTTTTCCAGACAATTGAGGTCAAAGCAGTACAAGTATGTAACAGTCATGAAGTCATGTGCTGCTTTTATGAATGACTCCCCTCTCTCTTCTGTCAACGCTGTGACTGTCACAAGCTCACTGATGGGATACTTCCTCCTTTGCTTGTCCTTTCTTTCAAATGCCTTTCTGTCTGTCTCAGATGTTTTTGCATTTCTGTTTTCTATGCTGCTTCTTTATCCAAACTAATTCAGCGTTGAAGGTTAGCTTCATTTTCTAGTTCAACGTTCTTATTTTGCTGTTGTGCTTCTTGTCTGTGATTTCCCTCGTCCTCTTGTTGTGAATCTTCATGTATGCTTTATTGTCTTATCCTTACTTTAGGAAACATTTCTCACTCTGTTTGCTGTATCTTTATAAAAAGCCTGTCTTCTTTCTACCGTTCTGTCCTGTGTTTATTCCTTTTTCTTTTCGTCTCTCACTCTGTGTTTTCACTCTGTTATGTTTGAAACAAAGGGAGCAGTGAACTTGGTGTCAAATTATGCAGACCTCCTCTAAGCTGATCTTGAAAACAACACATCATCTTATTATTGCAATTGTTGCACCCATATTTGGCCAGAAAGTGAGTGGGATCACCTAACAGGCAACTTGATATTTTGTACGCTCAAAATTTTACTAGAGCAGCAATTGTTGGCTTAAAAAGGTTAAATCCGTTTATGATAGTTGCAAAAAATGCCTTTCAGAGACGATTAATGCAAGATTTGTTTTTCCTCAATGGAAGACTGCACTATGAACCAAAACATACAATGATGCACGAAAGTTGAACATATGAAAACCAACAGCAAAGTCAAATTTATAAATAAACCACTCATGAAATGCAGTAGTCCAATTGCAAGGAGCCATGTGACGGAATAAAACGACCGCCTCATGTGTAATCTTACACACAAGTGTATGAGCTGAACATCGACCAATCCCCATACAATGCAATTTGAGCTCATTATGTAGGCCAGGCACGTGTTACTTCACCCATTTAACACTCAGACCGAGTAAGAAGTTGGGTCTCCCCTCAGAGAGGAGCCAGTGGAAGGAAACTAAAGACGTTCTCTCCCATTAACCGCTGGTCTAAGAAGAGCAGCAGAACAGCCAAGTAGTATTTTAATCGCATCCAATACATGCAAACTCTGGTTGGATGGTATACACTGAGTGATTAGATGAGTCCATTAAAATGTATCGCAAATTTTTGAAGCGTCAGGACGTGACTCTGCCTCAAGCAAGCATTACAAACATTTTTGTGGATTTAAGCTAGTTTCTGCTTCTTTTCTTCTTTGCCGTTTCCATTAATGTTTTCTAATGTGATCCAAAATGAAAAAAAAAAACATTTCTGTATTGTACTCCTTCAGTGCCCTGGATTATAAACCTCATTGGAAACAAGTCAAACATGTTTTTGGTTAGTTTAGAGAACTTGTCACATGCCTAAGAGGTCAGTAATACTTAAGCAAGGTCTATAAGGGCCTATGGGAGCCTTATGAACAGATGGCGCAAGTGTTACTAGCTACAGGAAGACAAGAGGTGAATATTATTCTGGGTCTGAGAGAGACAGAGGTGTCTGTCTCTGTCTACTGAATCCCATGCAGACACAATGGCAGTGTTGTTATCCTGCAGTTTCAGCACTGACTTGGCCTCAAGGCAACCCTTACACCTCCTCTTCTATCAGGTTTTTTTGATGCCAAAAGCCACTCGTCGATAGTAGCTTAACATTTCCTGCATGTGCTTCATGTTTTAATGGAACAGACAAGGGTGGGCCTTGAGACACCTCAGGAAGTGTTGACACTGCCAACAAGGTTAGCTAATGTTACAAAAGGGTGACTCAATACATTTGGTCTAAAAATAGATTGTAGACAGTTTGCTTTACTTTTTATCTGAAAGTTTCATGGGAAAGTATCCCTGACAATGGTTACACGTTATTGGACAATACTCTTTTAGCTGCTCGAGAACACAAGACAGGAGTTGCAGAATATATTAATGAACATATTTTAGCACGGACACACCACATACACATGGCAGGGGAGGCAACTGTGCAGCAACATGCTTGCAGTGAAATGTGGCTCCTTGTGTTAAATGTCTGCAAAGCCAAAATTGGTAGGCATGTAAGGCTGTGCAATTAAAAGCTGGAGATGTGTCCATGCAGAAATGATCATGACATATTGCTCCCAAAGAGTTACTCTTTTCCGATTACCCATGAAGGCCCCATCTGACAAATGACATTGGTTTAACAGCTTTACACTGCAGCACGTCGCAGCACATGACTCCCTCTCCCCTGCTCCCCTTTGCAAGATTGAACTGTTTCGCCTCCAAGAATGCTGGTCATACCCTGAGACCAGTGTTTGGTAAATAGTAGCTCACATGCATGGGAATGTACACACAGACGTTCCCCCTCTCTCTCTGACACACACACACACACACACAGACCGTATACCAACACAAAGGTATTCCCTGCCCTGTCAAGGCTCACTGACCAACAATTTAAATGCAATTCTTGAATGTGATCCTGTGTGTGATGTTTTGTTGTCAAGTGAAATGGACTTAACTGTTCCCTTTCCACCCCTCCCCACCAACCCATTTACTATAAACACTTGCGTTTAGGGACGCTCCCTGCTCCCCAATAAAAGGCTATAATTAGGTCCTGCTCCGTGTCCATCTGCCTGACCCATCTATCCGTCAGATCAGACAGAAATCCTCGACTGTTTATCTGTCCGTCCAACCCCCTGTCATCTTTATAGCTCCTAATAAATCAACCAGAGGACAGAGTTTCCCCAGAGGCAGAGGTGACTGCCAGAGCCCTGTGAAGGCTTATTAGCACCCACCGTAAGATTTAATGTAACAACATCCTTTGCTATATTCTTTGAGAATGACCAGCATGAATAAGATGATCTGTATGAAACCGCATGTTACCTAGCAACAGCTATGGAGCAGAAGCTGCCAGTAAAACTGTTACTTAACTGTCGGACGGTGGTTCCTGCCATGAGAAATGTACAGTAACAGTTTAAAATTCAATACCCCCAATGTGGCTATAAATCTTATCAATTAGTGTTCAATGACTCATCTCGAGCTGCACCAAGGGCCGTCTTTGTAACTTGAACAGCCTCATCTTATAGTTTGTTGACTAATGTGGTCTTGATTGGCTAAGAGATTTTAAGTTGATCTTTTTCTTTAAAAAAATGTCAGACATTACTGAAAATGATGAATAAGTAGTCGATATAAAACATTATCTTAGTCTACAGTGTGGAATGCCTTGAGCAAAGCGCTCATCTCGTGGAGCTGCAGACTGGTTCTACCTGGTGACTGTCACATGTGTGTCACAACTGTATGAAGCAGGAAGGAGGTGCAAACAATAGAGCACAGTATTCAAATATTCCCTGGTGTAGTATCTGGAGTGGCTGCTTGCTCACTGGACGCAGTGTAAATCCGTGGGAGGGGGTGAGTGGGTAATAGGTTGTCTTTACATATCTTCGTTGCTCCCTACTGGTTGAAGTATGATATGGATGAGTGGTAGCTATGGCATGGAGTCTGTTGGCTATGCCATGCCAACTGGGAGGCATGACCGATTAAACAGATTTAGTTCTTTTTAAAGCTGGCTCGTACTCGTAGTACTTTTCTCTGGCTCAGAGCCCAGCCAGTTTAGTCATATGGATATTTGGCAGATACCCTGGGCACTCCACTATGGCTTAGATATGCTAAAGAAGAAATTGGCTTATTAACAGTCAGTTTTAAAAGATATCGATTTAACGCATTAAAGCCTACAGGTCTTGGGGCATACTAGTGCATATGTGAAAGGTTGTATAAAGCCCTTTGTGGCTCTAGCATAAGCTGTGAAATATCTAATAAATTGTCTTAAGTGACGTGGCATACACCCAAATCTTTAGCTGAACTGTCAGGTGATCAGATTGCATTGTGTAATGTAGGCCCCAGGGTTTCAATCATGAGTGCGTGTGACAGTTGGTTTGTCATACAAAGCTGATATTGCAACCTTACTCGTATAACCCATGTATATTCCGTTTCCTTGTTAGTAAACTGTTAAATTAAAGTTTTTGCCTTTTTGTTGCAGGTTGTTCAATGTCCAACCAGTAGCAAATGATGTTTTTCTTTCTGTGTTGTTAAGATAAAGTCATGAATTACACCAGTACTCAGTTATTAGATTAGATTCATAATTTGAAAGGTTTGTTCTCAGAATTGTTATTTACAGTGGACAACGTTGTATTGTTGCTGCACGTTACTGCTTCATTCAGTACTGTGCTGCACCAGATTGTTTTGGAAGTGTTTTGTTACTGGAGCATGACCTCATTGTCTCTAATGTGCAAAATTCCTGGAAGAAATACTGAGAAATGCTCGAAAGATGTTTGAAGAATATGTGAGATGTGTCTTCACTTTGTACATTCACTCTGTTTCATCTCACTGATCTGTCGCTTTATCAGCTTATTTGCAAGTGAATTATTTTCTCTCACTATCTCCATCTGGCTTCTTCTACATCACTTAGCCTTCTCTGTCCTCGCTTCTCTTGATCCCTGTCTCATCTGTCTACTCTTCCTTCCATCTAGCTGGCCAGTCCCCCAGCTGGAGCCCAGTCAGATCAGGCTGATCGTCTACCAGGACTGTGAGAGGCGCGGCAGAAATGTCCTCTTCGACTCCAATGCCAAAAAGAGGGGCACGGAGGAAACCCCCATCACTGTGAGTCACATGTTTGTATTATGTGGGTGTTGTCATTTGAAGCCTATCCTTGGGTTAGTTTATGGTAATGAGAAGACACAGATGATTCCAGGTTTTCTTTTTATAATATCAGGGGTCAACTGCCGCAGTGAAATAGCTCCAAGTCCTATTTAAAGGTCTGAAGCCCTTAAGAGATTTCCTTGTCTAAAATAAGATGTGAAATATATCAGAGAACATGTCTAAATGTCACATTCCTGAGCAGCAGCTTTTCTGTTTCACCTTTCTTGTCCTGCCTGTTTTTTGTGATTCACTTTGTTCAGTCACAGGCACTGTTGTTTCTTTCTTTTTTTTTTTTGTTCACTTGAACCCCTGAAAAGCTTTTAAATCTTAAATTCGCTAGCATAGATAAGTGTAGAGAGACGGACACACACACAGGCGTGACATGCCACAGAAGCCGTGACTGGACACAAGCTGCACCTTATCCTGCTTATCCTGCAGGACGCCTCACTGCCCCACAGCGAACAGCGTCTGACTGAGGGATCAAGCACGGAGGGCAGGGAATTTGTCCTGTTGGGACAGTGTGCAAGTCCTGTTTGTGGGTGTGTTTTTTGCTTGTGAATCAGATGTGTATTTGTGAAGTTGCTATTAGGATTCAAATTTTTTTATTCAACTGTTTAACCAAAACAGAGTCACGTCTAAAGTTTCATTTTCTCTGCAGTCTCTAAAACAAAAGCTTCAGTCTGCGTCATTTGTCAGAGCAAGCTGGAGGCAGATATCGCCTTTAAAAAAAACAATGACTATATGTCAAACAGGTAGTCTATTTGTGTGCTTGAGTGGGTGCATGAGACTCCAACACACCCATGTCAGCCAGTGAGACGTGATGATAACAAGTGATTTACCATAGCATAGAAGTCTTTATCAAGGTGTGTGCAACAACAGATTTGAATATATTATGTCTTCTCACTAAGCTTCAGGTGTATGGCCTCTCCCATACTTCACCTGTCAGCTGATTTCTTTTCTAAGCAACCTGTGATTCACCGCCGCTCTTTTATTTTTTCCTTTTGAATATCGTACCTAATATTTTCATAACGCTGCTATGTGTTCCTGTCTGACCCCGACCGGTTTGTTCTGGTGCTCTTATCTCCAATAATAATAGCCTCAGCTGACAGCCCATGTGTAAGCAGCATTCTTTCATCCTCACATGACAGCCGTGTCACTCTCTGTCTGTCATTCTCTCTGTCTGTCTTCGTCTGCCTCACCCTCTTTACATTTTTTCTCCTATTCGGTGTCTTGCTTTTTCTGAATCTGCCGTCTCTCTTCCCTTACTGTCACCTGAGTTAATCTGGTTATCTTTCCTACATTATCCTCTGTCATCTTTTATAAATCACTGTCTGCTTACACATAACTAATCTCTTCATGAATCTCTTACCCATCTAGATCTATCTCCCTAGAACCCTTTCGTTTGTTTTTCTTCCCTCTCCCTACCTTTCATCGCAATGTTTCATATTTTCTAAAGACTTCACCTTTCATCTGTCTGTCCATCTGCCTCATTATCATGTCTGTAACCTTGCCATCACACACACACACACACACACACACACACACACACACACACACACACACACACACACACACACACACACACACACACACACACACACACACACACGCACACTCCTGCGGGTTAATGGCACCCTGACACTGAAAATTAGATTGTCTATTTGCTCAACTTTCTCAACTCAGACATGTGGATTTCCTGAAGCTCTACATTTGGAACGGATTGGTGCCAGACATATAGCCACAATAAGAAGAGTTATGCAGTGTATGTGTGTGTCATACACGGTGACATTTGTTTAAAGTTAATGCATCGAGAAATGCTGTGAGAGAAGTCAGTGCAGTCAATATTTTTGGTGCATTCTGCACTGTTAGGGCTTTGGCAGCCACTGTGTGACTTCTGTCACATGACGGCTGTTTTTTGTTGTTGTTGTTGCTTTTTTCCGTCAACTCAGAGGATTTTATTTTAAAGAGAAAACAAGCAAAGGACCAGGGGTCAGAGAGAATGAGGAATAGAGAAACAAGGAAGGAATGGATAGAGATGGGTCGGGACAGGTGAGAGAGTTGAGACTGAAGAAAAGCTCGGGGTTGGTGGTGTGTTAGAAATCTAAGAAAAGAGTCCTGGCAAATAAGACTGGACCAGGAAAGAAATGGATGTGTTAAAGCAAAGAAAGAAAGCTGCAGGAAATAGAGAGGGATGAAGTTGGAGTGGTGGAGGAAGGGAGGGAGGGAGGGGGAGAGAGAGAGAGAGGGAGGGCGGGAGGGAATGAGCAGTGCTGCTCGCATCACGAGTTCCCGAAAGAGTCATATGACTGGCAGTCACATGCTGCTGGCCTCTGTGTACACACCTCACATTGCACTGCAGCGGACACACACACACACCCATGTACACACTCAAAACACACACTCACTCAGAGTCGTCGTGGCTTGGGTACGTGTGTGTCTGCACACTCGTACGAGAGAATTAAAAAATGTCGACAGAAACTTGCACACACGTCTGCGATGTTTACTGGTCTGCTTTAAAAGAGCAAAACAAGCCTCGCTCCTCTTACTCCTCCTTCTCTTTGTCTCCCTCTCATTTTCCCCCCTTTCCTTCCTTACTCTTACTCTCTTACATCGGCAGTGGTTTCAAGTGAGCAAGTGAACAGACACACACACACACGCACACGCACGCACACACACACACCCTCCCCCTCTGCTCCCCACCCTCCCAAATGCATTCCTCTTGAATAGTCTGCCAAGTTGAGAAGGCACATGACACAGGCTGATTGAGCTCACATTGCTTTTAGTTTGCTGTTTACACGAGTGCCTCTGGGTTAGGTTTCTATGGTTTTTGACCTGAACAATTCTTTATTTATGTTTTTCCTTTTAAGAGGTTTACGTGAAATGGGCCAGTCACTACTTGTTATGGGCTTGTTAAAATGAAATTAGACAGAAAATGTGACTTTTTTTATAGGTGTCGTGTGCTCTCAGTCGGATTGTCTCTTTAAGTTTATGTTAGCAAAGGTCTCCATAACTGAAATTCCTGTGCAATAAACTCCTCTTGACTTTGGTATATTCCCATGTATATAGGCCATTCCCACATAAAAGGGCACAAACCTGTCAAGAAGTAAACTCAAATGTCTGTGACAATGCACAAAAGCTGCATTACTTGTTGCATATTCTTTTAGTTTCACTTTTTAATAAAGACTAAAAACAAGTCACCAAAAATGTCAAAAGTTTAGCCATTGCTGCTCGATGTGCTCAGTTATTTTTTGTAGGCTTATCTATATTTGAAAGATAAAGGAAAAATTTGACTCAGCTGATGCTTTGCACTCCACCATTTGTTTATGTATTCAGGGACTGCTTCAGTCTGTTTATATCCATAATGACTGCACACAAAGCAGTAAAAAGTGGTGCTTTCTCACCATTAAGTCAAAACTATATGGGCATAAAATGAGCATTACACCCAACTGTATTGTCAGTTTCTCTGCAGAGTTAAGTGAACCCTGTGTTCATGGAATTTGTTTTTACCCCATAGAGCACTGAGGGCCAGGTGAAGATGTTCGGGAAATGCTGCCAGCTCCGTCCTACAGGAGGCAGCAGCAGTTCCCTGGACAGCTCCTCCTCCTGCACCTCCGAAACAAAGGAAACCAAGGAGCAGGGCATGCGTTTCCAGGTAACACGTTTGAGACTTGCATGCAGGATTTGCATACACACACCTCTGCATGTATGCATACAAACCCTTACATTCACAGATATGTAGATGCGTAAGCAAGTCTACACATAGCATTCATATACATGTGTAAATGAGTAACCTTGTTAGACAATAAAATATTCAGTTCATTTTTCACTCTCCACTCTTTAAGGGTAACAGCATGAAAAACGTCTGCTACTTCTCTCCTCACCAGGGTTCAAGGTGTTCCTCCGATGTTGTGATGCTGGGAGAAATGATGTTCGGCTCTGTGGCTATGAGCTACAAAGGTTCCACACTAAAAATCCACCAGATCAGGTAAGAACAATAGGGATCCATCAATGGCTTTTTACTCACCGCTGTTGGCAAAGAAACAAAAAAAGGATCATGAAGACCAAGTTTTTAGCCATTTAATATGGAGATGAAACATCTGTAGTGGGAAAAGGCAGAATAATAAAAATATCTTGTGCTGTATG
Source organism: Larimichthys crocea (assembly GCF_000972845.2). Classification (NCBI taxonomy): domain Eukaryota; kingdom Metazoa; phylum Chordata; class Actinopteri; family Sciaenidae; genus Larimichthys; species Larimichthys crocea. Next base: position 4,572,306 of record NC_040032.1, read on the forward strand.
TGAGGCAAAATGGGTCTGGATGTGAAAGACACACAAACATGCACGAGCACATGAATTGAGCACACATGCTGATGATCTTTGTCCCTGCATTATCGTCATATCAGATCGCCACCTCAGCTGATGCTGAGTAAGGTCTTCACCGCCAGGACGGGAGGCAGCGTGTATGGCAGCCTCAACACGTAAGCACACACACATTCTTATCCACGCATACACACCCACTTCTCGCTTTGATTCCTATGGCAACTTATTCTATAAGCCAACACATGCAGATCTCATCTCATTTTTCTGTCTCTCCCTCTCCATCTGTCTCAGTTATGATCCATATTCCTTGTGTTAATTTCCACCGGGATATTGTCTCTGTTGTTTTAAAATCATCTACATAAACCTCATTAACCTCGTCAGCTTTTTTCCTATTACTCTGTTCTCTTATCGCCTGCAGGTTACAGGACAGCCTGGAGTTCATTGGACAGGACAGCAACACCCTAAGGCCTGATCAAAACACCGGGCCCAACAGTCTCCTAGGGAACATAGGTAACCACAGAAACCTAGTGCTGCATCAAACCTTCTTAAGCCACCAATGACACCCCTCCTTTTTCCTTTCAGTTCACTTGTGAATTGTAAGTAGAAAGTTGGTAAAATGTTTTTTTTTTTTTTTTTATCATAGTGAGACACTCGGTGGAGTCAGTTTGTTCTTGAAAGCATTCAAAAGCACATATGACTACATATTCATATTTTGTTTTGTTTCTTATGTTGCCTCAGTAACTGTCAGTGATTATAAATCTTTTTCTCCCAAACAACTTAATGGCAGAATACTTGAATATACTACATACGATACTAGTATTTTCAGTTTAAGTGCAGCTTGAATTTCTTTTGCTCAGTTTACACAGTTGAAGTGCGTTTGTAGCGCTATGAGGAAGCAGCTGATTTTGTTCCTTTCTGTCTGACTCTTTAACATTCCCATTCGAATACAAACCAGGCTGGATAGATTCTGCCAACAGCTCTCCCTTACTGCTCCCCTACACTATTATTGTGACCCGTTGGAGGACTTTCAAACTCTACTTTCATTTTCTCAGCAAATTAGCAGAATCAGTTATCTTATAAAACATCTCAGCTGTGACTCATTTGGTGCTTCCTTGAAACTCATGATCACTACATGTTACTCGTGATGAAACGCTGATATCTCTCAGTATCTCAGATAGAGTAGGTTGTTTAAAAAACAGTGTGGCTCAGGCTTGCAGTAGAAATAGACATATAGAAAGAGTATGAAGAACTGTTGGCAAATTCTATCCTTTTGTGCATTTTCTCTGCCATCCTCACAGCAAATACAATGATGATGTACTTGTACACGATAGAGATGGAAAGCCTTTAATAATGTATTTGTTTGACAAGCTGTGTTTTCTGTGAGTGATACCAGCCTTCTTGTTTGTTTGTCTGACCACCCGGTGGTCATTTTTTCATTCCAGACTAAAAAAACTCCCGTAACTCACTTGTTTGAGATGTCTGGACAACAGGAAGCAGCAAGCTTTTCTCCTTACTCATTCACTAACCATGGATCATGTTTTTTTTTTGTCTCTTTTTCCTCTTCCTCCCTTTCCTCTTTTCCATGTTTTTGTTTGTGCTGCGCAGGATTTTCTCAGCTCTGCAGCCCTCGACGGGCCTTCTCTGAACAAGGGCCTCTGCGCCTCATCAAGAGCGCATCTTTCTTTTCAGGTTGGCGCTTAAAACTGGCCATGACTTTTGTGTGCCAGTTGCATGCATGTGTGTAGGCTCGAGTTGCGGTAGTAGTGATTGTAAAGACCTTGACTGTCAGTGGCTGCATGCCTGTATGGTAATTCTTGCACTAGAAGTGGTAGCAATAGTCACAGCATGCAGTATCACAGCACGTCTGCAAATAACCTGGGTCAGATAGAGTCTGCAGAAACAATTCTTTGAGGTGGTTCCCATCAGACATATTTGATCTGTTCCTGTTTAAATAAAAGAGGATGTCTAAATTGGTTCATTTGTGTACATTTGGATTTAATCCTGACGGCACCAAGTAACTGCAGTAATGTGGCACTTCATCCTGCTTTAAGACATTCTCACCATTTAATGAGCTATGTGTGACTTTTATTGACAAATGCTGGTTCACTTAAAATTCACAGTGAACCTAAAAAACACAAACTGCCACTTGGTAAAACACAGTGCATACACTGCTTGAAACACCTTCTGTTAGTTTGTTTTGCAAATGACAGCATCAAATAAAAGAACCTCGCCCGTCAACCATAAAGCTTTCTCAAAGAAATCATTAAATATATCTGCCAGTACTATCTGACCCAGGGCTGCAGTTGTATCACGCACGCAGTAATGGTGTGCATGGGTTCTCAATGGTGTCAGTGGCTGTGGTTGTAGTTAGTTTTTTCAGCTCCTTATCCTCCTCTTTGTTTTTCTTCACTCACATACTTTCACTAACACGTCTTTACTGGTGACTGGGATATTTGGGCAATGAATTTAGACGTCATGTACATTATTAACCAACAACTGTGACAACATCTTGAGTATTCTCCCAGCATTGAGTGGGCTGCTGTATTATAAGTATTTGTTTTCTTTCTTTCTAAACCTATAATGATGCAGCGATGTTCACATTCAATAGCAATACTCGGTCAATTACACACATTCTCCTGTGGGCTGCTGAGCCACTTCACCTGAGCTGATGTTGGTGAAATGCCTCACTCAAGGGCACCTTGGCAGTAGACGTTGAAGTAAATTAATAAAGTGACTTTTTAAACCAGTAATATTTCAGTCAGAATCCCACTTCCACACAGACATCCGTCACCACCAGTGATACGCACTAAAAAGCCCATCACATAACATCCGCTGCATTGCCCATGTATCATCACTGCAAAGAAATGAACTGAAAACTCTCCTGATGAGCTTTTTGATCAGCTTGGTGTACTCATGAGTTATTTTTCAGTCTTTAAAGCAAGTGTTTAACTGACAACTTTGACCAAGCACAGCACTGTGGGACACTAACCTCAAATTTCTATCTTCCATTATATTATGCTGATCAAAGAGCTCCTTTGTCAGAAGTTGACATTTTTCCCAGTTTGCCCCAAAGTGTCAGCGAGGACATTTGAGAACGAGCCAACAGGTGCACTGGCAAAGCTGTAGCAGCGGCTGCAGATAGTGACAGAGAGCGATTACAACTGTAGTTTTTTTTGCTGCATTTGTTTTGCTTCTGACACTTCCTGTTTTTGGTGTTTAAAAAGAAAAGGGTGCATTAACAGCATGAGAATCTAATCAGCAATACCAATATCACGTTAAGAATGAGTCCTGCTTTTATTGTGGTGCTGTCACATGTAGTAGTTGTGTTGTTTATAGTATAATGGTGGAATGGTGATTTTTAAATAAATCATCAAACCTATTTAGGCTATATTTAACAGCTATTTCAAACATTTTCAGTCAAGTCAGTTTTTACTTTATGTACTTAACCCACATGGTGATATAGTCACTGACTAGGAAATAGCAAGAAAAACTGTTTTACTGGTTGCTAGTCCCACATTTATACGTCGTGAAAAGAATGATTGTAGTTCTTTGGGGGCAAATTGAGATTTTCTTGCTATAGCTCAGAAAAGAATGCTGAGGCATCCAAAAACATTAGCTACTGTATTTATTTGTGATATAGAAGAGCACAAGGTGGTGATAAGATCATCCTCAGCATGCCTGGGCCTCCATTTTGTTGACCACATTTTCTGTTTCTTGAGGTTGTCTTTTTTTCTTTCATCCCTCTCATTTCTTTTCATGTTTCCTGCTTTCCTTTTTTCTTCATCTCATTCATTTTCTTCTATCTCTTCTTTCTGTTTCTTCATGTCACCCATCTACTTTTGAACTTTGTTTCCTTCTGTCCTCTGTCTTAATCCCTTTTCCTTTACCTTTAAACCAATCCACTCACTCTCTCTCAACCTCCCCCCTCCTTTTCTCCAGGCCACAGTCACCCCATGGACATGCCTGGCCGAGGGCTTTACGATGAGAGGGACAGCGGCATCGCCAGGTCAGGTAGGTTAATGAGACTAGGAGCCAAAGCCTGGATTGACATACACTTGACACTGCTTTCAGCCCTACACCTGATCTGAATTTGGTTCACATTTATTCTTGTCAAGACCAAAAAGGTTAACGAACAGAGAAGATCAAGTCAGTACTCTATTGGACAATTAACACTTCAGAGAATGTGTCCTCCTCCTCACCTCAGACAAATAACAGGTTCCCACAAGTGTTTTTGATCTCTGGCTTTCATCATCTGCATCATCCAAAAAAACAGTGATGCAGCTAATGAAGCAAGCAAGTCAGTCCTGCTTTAGCTTCACTGTTCAAGGTGAAGACAGTAAATAGTTAGACAAGTGCTGGTTACTTTAACTGGTGGTGATTCAGCTGCAACTTCACTAACGTGGTATGCTGACGCACACGCACACTTTTCCATTCATGAAGATGACCCACGGATGCCCCCTCTCAAAGCTGATTGAGAGTGTGAGAAAAGCAAGATATCCTGGGTAAGACAGGCCACATTTGTCTGTACACAGCCAGTCCCACAATCCTGAAAAGTCTGAAGTAAAACAAGATGGAAAGAAGATGGTGCATAGATGGATGGAAGACAGAGTGCGGAGGTGTTACATGGTCTCTAGGGTCTGGAAACCTTGTTCAATGGAAACTGATTCCTGCCCCCTCCCCTGCACCCTACCCCCCTTTACAAACACCACCATGTCCCACTGGCACGACTGGTATGAAGGGAACTGCGCTTTCTGCTCAAACCCGGGTCACATGCATAGGAATAAATATAGCAGCTCTCAAAAGCTCTCATCTCCACTCTGTCCGCCTCCCCACTGCAGTTGGGCTGTTTATCTAATTCTGACACACAAATACATACACATACTCTCTGTGACACCAGCCTCTCATCATACTATAGCTCCTCTGCTACATCTATCTAGTGCAGCTTTCTCTTTATATATCATACACACACTCTTTTCTCACCTCTTGTTGTGTTTATCTCTCTCTCTCTCTACACACACACACAAACGTGCGCACACACAGAGTGTCTAAATGGTTCATGTGACCATTGATCAGAGCCCTGCCTGCATGGGCTGTAAATAACCCTGTGATCAGGGCTGATATTATGTGCGTGTGGGTAGGTTGTCTTTATCATGCCAGCCTGGTGTAAAGCCAGGTTGTCCAACAACTGTAGCATGTGACTGTTAGCAGGCTTACTGACATTAGATCTCATCTGAAAGCTATCCAGTCATTAGTGGCTGTATTTCAGGAAAAGGGGAAAGAGGACTGATTGTGTTTTAAGATGTGTTTTTGTGTGTCTTTGTATGTTGTGTGCTGTATTTGTTTGCCCTTTTCAAGTTCTTTGTCTTAGTAAGAACAGTTATTGTCCTCCAGATTTCTGTCTAGCTCTTTGTGGTAGTGTGTGTGCATGTGTGTGTACAAAGTGTCATTCAGAATGAGTAACCCTACGCACTTGTTGTCTGACTCACTCTTGTCCTTTTTCTCTTCTGTCACCCACGATTCCCTCCATCTGTTCCCTGTTCTTTTCTGTTCTCCTTCTCCTCATTCTTGCACTCTCCTCTCCTCTGTCCACCTACAAATCTTCTCTCCATCACCAACGTCTTCTTCCTTTAGCATCTCTGAGCAGCCTGTTGATCACTCCCTTCCCGTCACCTGGCTCCTCCCTGACCAGCAGCTGTGCATCCAGCTACCAGCGGCGGTGGCTCCGCAGCCAAACAACGAGCCTGGAAAATGGTGTCTTCCCCCGATGGTGAGACTCAGTCATACAGTCATACATGCACACACATCTGTGCAAGGTACAATGTACACATGCATTTTATACCAGTGAATGTGCTTCAAATAAAGAAACCTGCACATATGCTGCAGGGAATGATGGAGAGTCTTTCAAATGCACGCTTGGAGTAGTTAAAGTGATGCTTATAAGTGGGAGACAAGTGTTTAAGGACCATGGCTTTTCCAAACGCACACTTAGCAGAGTCTATCCCAATCGCTCAACCCCCTCCATTTTTCTTTCCTGCTCAGGCCTCTGTCAGGCCTTTTGTAAAGTTTATCCTGCGAGGACTTCCTCAGAATCGTCAGAAGCAGGCAGCTGGGAAAATGACACACACTGCTGCTATGCACTAATATCTGCACTGACAAACACACACACAGTGCTGTGACTAGACAGGATGTCGTGTTGGCCTGTCACTGTAAATGCAGCTGTCGGCCGCTGAGTGCTCTAATCTTCCAGGCGCTCCAGTTCAGCCGCACCAAAGCATCGTGTTTACCAGCTGCAACAGTAAAAAAAGACTAGGATTAAACGTCTCTTGATATCTTTTCTTTGCCTAACAGATGTGCCTAAGTATCTTTTTCCACTTAATTCTTCAAACAGGTCAACTGTTTGCTGTATAAAGAATAGTTACTTGCAATATCGATCTGCCTCTGCTCTGAAATTGACCCCCTGTGTTTCCTGCCCTGGTCAGGTCAGTTGAAGAGAGCTTCAACATGTCTGACGAAAGCGGAGGACCAAGCCTCGGCGTGGCTCGGAAGAAGAAGATTGCCATCGGCGTCATCTTCATGCTGTCCCCCAACCCTGAGGAGAATAACCGCTTCCAGGATTTCTTTTTCTCCCACTTCCCTCTCTTTGAAAGCCACATGAACAAACTCAAGAGCGCCATCGAACAGGTGAATTAATGTTTGACTGTGATTACAGACCAACTACTATGTTGCATTCGCCAACTTCTTGTTGATTTCTTTTTGTTGGTCAATATTAATGTTTTTATTCCGTCCAGTGATTATTGTTTTGTTTCTAGATGTTTCTTTATGCCTTTCAGTGTGTTAGATCACTTTCTTGACTGCTTGAGATAATCCTGTCAGTGATATCCATTTAGCAGTGACATATGAATAGTACCCATATGCAAACCTTACACCGTCTGCTGTTGTAATGAGCAGCTTTGCTGTCAGATTGACAGGTCAATGATCATACCTTGTATATCTGCGGTTCTGTTTACTGGCGTCTGTTGTTGGCACCATCAAATTGCTGGATGATTTCCAGTGATACACTCCATCTTCTTTTCAGCTCCCCTACCTCTCTTCTCCCTCTAAAAATTCCTTTCTCCACTTTTCCTGTAACTTTGTTTGTCAGCTTGAGTGCCAAATATCTCAGTCTACATTTGTGTTGTGTGACTCTCAAGGCCATGAAGATGAGTCGGCGGTCAGCTGATGCCAGCCAGAGGGCCTTGGCTTACAGCCGAATGGTGGATGGACTCAACGAGTTCAGGTTGGGCAACAACTCATATTCACTTACTATGACAGATCATAAACTTGCAGCGTTTGTATTTTCCTCATTTCTCTCATGACCAAACTTGAAAATATCTCAAAAACACCTTATAACATAGTTGACTTTTTAGGGAGTGTTCATCCCTAAAATAGAGGGACATCACTTTATAACTTTAGAATGTTATAACTTATTATGATGATTATCGTGCAACATACCACAAGGATTCAGCAACATAGCATAAATTAGAACAACATGTTTTCCATGGGATAAAACCAGACAAGCACAAGCTCTCAGTTTTCTTAAGCCAGCATGTTCACTGTCTTTTTACTGCATGTTTATTAGCAGACACTCAAACACACAGCTCCAGCCAACAGCACTGTGTCATTCACTTTCTATGTACTGTGGCCAAACACTCATTCTTCCCTGGGTACCGGCATAGCAAGGTCACTACATCAGGAAAGAATGTGACATTTAAAATCTGTTTCCAGGAAATGGATGCAACTCTTAAAACGTGCATCTGTGCACCATTTAAAATCTGACGTAGGAGCATGCTCTGCAGCGCGTATTATTCACTCTGTCTATCAATCCCCACTGCACATCATGAGACATGTGCACACTGTGTGGTTTGCAGGATTTTGTTTCTTGGTACAGAGGGAACGTAGGCAGGATATGGTGCAGGGATGGGCAGGTGTAAGGGCAAGAAAAGAGGAGAGGCAGGTAGCTGCTGCGCTGGGGAAGGAAGGGATGGAAAACAGCTGTGATACTAAGCTTGATACACACTGTAGCCTTCCAAAAAGTTTCTTTTTTTAACTTTTTTTCAAAGTAGGAGGCACATCATGTATTTCCCATGTAACTTGACTCAAATCTAAACTGCTTAACATACATTTTATTAAAGCCCTCTTGTTGTATTACAGTTACATACACCATTGACAAACTCCAAATGATCCTTAAAGTAGGTCACCAAGTCCTCATACTTCTCCTGTGTTACTTGTGTTATGGCACTAACATTTGGACAGCTTTAATGGCCTGAGAAGTATTTTAAGTAGTTTAAGCAATAGTTTTCAAGCAGGCAGTAAACAGTGATTTTACTAACAACATCTGACATCCACCAGCTGATGTACCTTTCAGATAAAAAAACACCTAAACTATCAACATAGTTTACAAGAGAACATTTTGTGCTTTCGCATCTTATGGTCACTAGGTAATGGTGACATTACACTGATGCATATCAAGATATCCCAGAATGCATCTTTGTGAGAATGTTAACTGAAGTGTATGAAAATTGGTAATATGAAAAGTAACTAAAGCTGTCAAATGTAGTGGAGTTAAAGTACAACATTTGCCTCTGAGATCTCGTAGAGTAGAAGTATGGCATAAGTAGCGTAACGTGGAATTACTTGAGTAAAGTATAAATAACAACTAACTTTGTACTTCCAGTACTTGAATAAATGTACGTAGTTACAGTCCACCACTGACTGTCAGTGAGCAATAAGTGTCTCCATGTGATGTGTAAGGTGAATATATGGGATCTCAAGTTAATTGAGGTGAGGTGGAGGGATTCTGTAATCCTGCTCCAGTCACTGATGCCGCGTGCCGAAGTGTTGCAGCATTTAATAATTAATGGAAAGTGGCTGTGCTATTAGCGGGATGCTAACAGTCTTTGTCCTTCCTCATATCTTGTTCCTTTTTTAAATGAATATTTAAAAAAAAAAAAAGAATTACTACATGCACATGAAGGCAGTAAGAGTTGTAAAACATCATGGGCTCCCTACCTGTCTTAAGCAAACCATAGATGTTGCATTGTAACTGCAGTGCATGCTGGGAGCTCTTGCTTGACGTCTTTGGGTGTCTTAAGGGAAGCTTATCTGAAGTTTTATAAGTCACCAGTTACTTCTCAACAACCCTGTATTTGTGATGTGTGAAATAATTCATTTGTACTGATTAGCTTACAAATTTGCGTTTGTGTGTATTTGTGTGTGGGTGAGACAAGCTTGTCAGTACTGTAAGACACTTCTAAATCGGTATTATTATTTATTTTAACGTGTGTGTGTGTGTGTGTGTGTGCGTGTGCGTGTGTGTGCGCACATGCATGCCTGTCTTCACCACTACTTTCACTTGCAACACACACATTGGCAGTGAGTTCCCTATCTGAGGTCCCCTCACTGCTGCAGTCATATGCCTGTTGGCAGCGGTCCACAGCAACCCAAGCCTCCTGAGTGGCAACCCTATCTACCACAGACACTGGCCACGAGCACCAGAATAGTAAATACTATGCGAGTGCCAGCAGGAGGAACGCTATTGCTTGGGACAAACAAAATATCTGTAAAATCTCACCTTCAGACAGCAGCTAAATATACGCGTGGCCACCTTTGCCATTAAGGGAATACAGCTTCATGGAACATTACAGAAGGAAACTGGAAGAAATGCAGTTGCTTGATGCTGCTTTGACGTAGTTGGAGGGAGGGCAAGCGCAAATGCTCACGCATGTGGGCAAAGATAAGCTGCACACTTAGCAGAGGCATGTGTACATAAAAGTGACACCAGCCTATATTGGGGTTACGTTACGGTCGGCTGTCAAAATACAAGCCAGGACTACTGCGAGAAGCAGAACCACTTAACACACTGGGGACAGGAGTCTAATTCTCATTTTACCACACATACATTTCAAAAAGTGTGCTTATCCTTATCTGAAGCACCAAATGGCAGCCACCAGAAACTAGGACTCTACAGCCTGGATTGCACCAGAATTCTTAATGCAGCGTTCATTGCTGGTGGTTTTTGGGCCCTATAATGACACAAAGTGAACTGAAACATAAGAGGGAAAAAGTCTCTTTGCTATACATCAGTCTGTGAGTGATAAATCTGTAATACTGACATTTATTTTGACTCAGAAAGCACATTGTTGATCACATTAGGTTATAAACAGATGCCAAAAATGCAGTTTTGCTAAATTAAGACTGATTAGTAATTATAGCCACAATATATCCAGTGACCATAACTGTGTAGCTATTATTTGCGATATGTACGAGGCTCACAGTCAAGTCAAAAGCTGTAGATGAGATCAGAAGTGTTTTGAATCGTTGCCCTCCATAGTGAGGTAATTTTAATCTGTCTCTTCAGCCTGACACATCACTTTAATTTCACATCACAGCTGCGCTTTTTAAAGTTCACCTGAACAGCTGCTGCAGAAAGGATGAGACTAAATCTCCTGCTCATCTAGCGCTGGCTCGGACTCAGACTTTCTTCGGGGGGGGGGGCTTTCAGTAGATGAATGTACACCAGACACAGTGGGGTCAAGTAGGGCTTAAAAAGGCCATGGATAAGTCAAACTGTTTATAACGCAGGGATGATTAAAGCATTATTAGCTCATCTGATGCTTCTTTTCAAATGATGGATCATCTTGGCTGACAGCGAGACGTAAAGTGAGTTGGAGACACATTTTGGGTGTACTGAGTAATACGAATGTTGTCTTTACTCTAGTTTCTTAAGCACTGGTGTACTTGTAATGGTTTGTTCTTGTTGAATGATTCATTTATTGGATCAGGAAAGTAAGACAGTCTATTTTTTTTAATCAAAACTTTTATTTCTAAGGCACAAAACTGAAACTAAGTAGTTTTTTGTTGGGCACTTAATCTAGCAACTTTTTTAAGCATCTTTGTCCACAGTGAACTCGAATGTTAACTGTCATTCTGTGGATTATCAATCTTGAGACATCATGGTTAGCGTTACAACACTAAACAGTCAAAAAGAACTGCTTGCGACACCTGTATTGCATGCAATGCAGTGAAATGTATTTGTTCTTCTTTTCGCACCCTGTTGAGAACTTCTTCAAGTTCATACACCTAAACAAGCACTATGCATGCTCGTCCTGTTTTCTTTGTAAAATGCATCAACCAAAAATAGCTTGATTACTGGAATACTGGAGTTCTACTGAAGGTCACTTTGACTGTGCAGCACCTGTGCTTTCTCTCAGCATGCGGCCTGTCTACATCTCCTGTCACCGGGTTCTTTATAGGTCAACGAGATTGTGAGTTTACTGCATTAAACTTGTTTACTGCCTGAGATCTCCAGCAGTTTCCAGTAAGACTAAATCAAGCTTGGAAAACAACCGCACGTAGTTTTTATTCCTTATCAGTAGGACCTGCAAAGTCTTGTGACCGATTACCTCGGCTGATAGCAGCTTATTGTGTTTACTTAGTTATTATTGTTTGCTGAAGTTTGCACTTGTAACGTGGATTCGGTTTATATGTCTGCAAGAAATCAGCAGACCAAACTGTCAGAAACACCTCATCCTTTAATATAACCTTATTGACCTGTTACTATCTGTACATGTTTGCTTTTCCAAACTCATACTCCAGCAGCTGCAGTACACATTTCAGCACTGGCTAAAAAACGCCTGATTCTCCACATTCCTCAGGCTGCAGAGATTCCCCTCTGCCCCTGTGTCAAAGCTTGGCCCTCGTCCGAGACATGCTCACCAACACGCCCCACGTTCCATGGAAACTCCAGTCCTTCTCAATGGACAAATGCCTCAACCGAGCCACATACAGATAGATATACACACAAACACACTGTACAGAGCAAGAGACAGGGTGGTGTGTGAGTTCGCGCAACTTGGTCGGACTGTTACAAACACACACACACATACACAACCAAGGGTCTCCCATGGCCTTGGGGCAGACAGCGAAGCTCTGTGAACTGAGATCTCTTTTGTTTACTCCGAGAGACAATAACGTGTCTGTTCTCTCTCTGTCTGTTTTCTCTCTTTTCCACTCCTCTCATTCGCTCTCTCCATGCCCTCTCCTTTTTTTTCATCCCTCCCTCCCTTGCTGCACCTCATCTCCAGGATGACCATCTGCGACCTCTACACCATGCCCCGTGTGGCTGAGCCCGTCTGGTTGACCATGATGTCTGGAGCGTCGGAGAAGAACCAGCTCTGCGGTCAATTCATGAGGGAGCTCTCCCTGCTGATGGAGCAGGCCTCCAAGAACCAGTTGAGTGTCTGCTTGTACTCACATCAGTCCTTGAATTTCTGAAAATGTTGCAGGAGATGGGTTGATTCCCCAACAGTGAAGGAGGCAAACTTTATCAAAGTATAGTTTCCGTCATATCACATAATGGTTGTCATATCACATAATGGAAACCAGACTGTTCATCCTATGGATCTTTTCTGAGCTGCAAAGAATGGAGAAAACAAACGGGAATCAAACAGCTCACAGATATAAAGAAGGAAAGGCATGCACAGCTACACTTAGACATTAAGAAATGTTACATATGAAAAGCATCTTCACATCTTTTGTTTGCTTGTACTCCCTTGATGAGCATATCAACAGAGAAATGTGCAGGTTCACACACTATTCATTGCATCTCCAATATTCATGCATTCTGTGGTCTAGCCCTCCCTTTCTTACACTTAAACACACACACACACACACACACACACACAAACACACACACACACACACACACACACACTGAATGTTTTACCCTCTTTGCATTTATTTGTCTGCCTCAGAGGGAGTTGTGAATGAGAAGATCCCTGCCAGTCTCTAATTGCTTATTGTTGCTGTTACAAAGCCACGTCAAACCACTGCTGATTGTACATTTATGAATTGGTAGCAAGGCTTTTATTGAACATAGCGGCCGTATTCATCAGTACAGTTGATTTTAAGCAGCATTCAGTAAACTGTACTGAATTATTACATGAAGTCGATCCTAAAGGACAAGAATAATTGCCAACATTTTCTAATCTTGCTCGCTCAAGGGACAAAGTAGAGATTAAGCCTATATCTTTTGCATTCATGGAGCTTTTGTGCTCTAGTAAATATCAAGGCTGCTAGTAACTATTAGAGCCAAATTTAGACCTTTTTTGAACAGATCTGTCAATTAGTCAAATAAAACAAAATAGGATAAATGATTGTTAAAGCTAGGATATTTGAGAAACACATTTGTTCTATTTGTTGATATTCTCTATTCAGTCATTCTATTTGGCGCTGGCACAGCTTCCTGTCTGTGCCTTGATTGGAAATATTTTAAAATAATGAATATTGAGTAATACTATTTGAAATGGTGCATTTTAAAAACCTAAGCAAAACATCTGCATCTTACTAAATGATCCAATACAATTTCTTGTGTTCTCCAAGTCCCTGCATGTTCTCTAAATGTTGCCCATGAATAGAAACTGCGTCTCCAAGGCAACCGTTGGTGTTTCTTTATCTGCGTTATTTCCACCGGCAGTGGTTAGGATGCCTGCCATACAGTGACTTCTATGTGACTCGCAAATGAAGCATCGTGATTCCCTAGCAACCATTACATTTATGAATTCATTAATTTATCTCATCATGGCTATTCTGATAGCCAGTCAGTATTCCCATGACTGATGGTTTCGATGACTGCCGCACATCTTTGTTCTATCATGTGAATGAACTCAACAGTGTTGAGTCATGAGACAGGAAGGGAAGTAGACACTTGTGGTCAGAACTGAGAAGTGAATCATGCTAATAGAATTTGTGTCTGTGTGCCTGTCCTTTCTCTCTATGTGCATATATGTGTATGTGTATTGCAAACAATGAAGGTGTGTACAAGATATCCAGTTGAGTAAGAAGACATCTTTTCGATTTTGTGTGAGAACGTCTGACCTAACCAAATGAGGTCAGGCGGGAAATAACCGTTTATGAGTTAGTAATATGCAACCAGCTAGGGATTTTTTTTTTTTATTCTCCTCCACTCTGTGCTGACCAGCCATGTCTGATATTCCAGATTCCTCCCTGCATTATTGACAGCCATCCTGACCAATCATCTGGCCTGGGTGCCCACCGTCATGCCCAATGGGCAACCTCCAATCAAGATTTTCCTTGAGAAACACTCCTCTAAGAGCGTCGACATGCTGGCAAAGACGCACCCTTACAACCCACTCTGGGCCCAGCTAGGTGAGATGGCAAACACACACACACACACACACACACACACACACACACACACTGATTTTAATGTACTGTTGTTTTCTGTCAAAAGAACCTGGGTGCCTGGGGGGCTCACGTAAAACACCTGTGTTTGGGCACGAAGGCAAGTTAGGCCTAGACGATCTTCTGAGTTTGAAGTAGCTGTTTACAGTATAATATTCTGATGCACTATGGGTGTTTGATTTTAGTTTTACTGGGGGGGGGTTTCAGAATTCCTGCCAGCTTGAAGCATCTGAACTTTTCTGCTCAACTGCATAGTGGTAGCATGTGTGATAGAGCAACAACGACAAGTTGCTGAGTTGCCAGGCCCCTAATTGTGTTTAAATCATCTCTATAAGAGAAAGTCATATGAAAGTGAAGATTTTGTCCATGTGTATCCCTGGTCACATCTTCCATTGGAACATCTTACATTAGCAGAAATTCAGAAAATACATGTCTGTAAAAATCGTGTACGTAGCTGATTTATGGGCACATCACCGATCACACCAAGTGATGCTGACCCATAAACACACAATCGTCTTAAAGAGCATGCTGTTTAATCAATACTTTCACCTTATGTGACATGGGACAGTATATCCCCATATAGAAAGTGAGTTCATGGCGACACCTAGTGTTCATCAGTGAGAACTCCATACCAGAGCATCAATTTGTCATATGACAAAAGATGAAGGAAAATATAGACTATAGAGGTAAAAAAAGAGACAGAGTATTATCAAAACTGTAAAAATGATATTGTTTTAATAAGGAGAACTGCTGTTTAAATTGACCTTTATCAGTTTGGGAAAGTTTAGTTTGTAATTCTATCACATCTCTCTATCACATCTTTATATCCAGCAAATCTAATATGAACAAATTTATTCCCAAATCTTACAAATGATTAAAAAGAAATGGATGCAACTAAAGACCTGTTCAGTGATGCTACCGTTTTTTTGTTGTTGTTTTTCCATCATTGCGTGTAGGTGACCTGTACGGGTCCATTGGGTCACCGGTGCGGTTGTCAAGGACAGTGGTAGTTGGTCGCAGACAAGAGCTGGTCCAGAAACTCCTCTATGTCCTCACCTACTTCATCCGCTGTTCTGAGCTGCTGGAGACTCACATGCTGGACAGCGCTGAGGATGAGGCTATTGTGATGCCTGGTTCCCTCATCACCACTTCCCTAAGGAAAGGAGAGGTGGAAGAGTCAGACTATGTCCTGGTAACTGTCCATAAACCCAGCGGCGACTATTTGTCCCAAGGAGCCCACGGCCAGCAGATTGAAGCAGAGGACAGCAGCTACCGCTCAGACAACAGCCTTCAGAGCAGCACATACACAGACACAGAGGTGGAGCACGGTGCCGGAGACACACCAAAGGAAGAAGATGAAGACGAGGAAGACGAGGAGGACAGCAGTGAGAGTCAGGGGTCCAGGAGCAGTGTGCTTCAGACGGGACACAGCCAGGGTAACAACCCCATTATCAGGACTGCAGAAGCAGCTGAGCCCGGGGAGCTGCACAGGGAGTTTAGCAGCTCACCGGTCACGGAGGCTCTACTGGAGACGGTGCTGCGAGTCGGCTCGGCCTCTGCCAGGGAGCAGGTCTGTGTGCAGGATACAGAGACCACACCCAATCTGCAACTTATCATCCCATCCATACCCACAAGCCTTGCATCAAGTCCATCCCCAACTCCCGTCACCACAGAGAGTAAAAACTCTGGGACAGAGGCTGGGATGGATGCAGGCATGGGGAACCAGCCAACCAGGGTGCTGGCTCCTCGGCCTTTGGGGATCCCTCTAGAAAAGAAGCCCCCGGATAAGAACATGGCTGCTGCAGTGCCAGTACCAGTGATACCCGGAAACACTGTAACAGGGCCCATGGCTTTGACTCGAACAGAAGAGGAGGAGCCAGCAACAAAAGTGACTTTCCTCATTGGAGACTCCATGTCTCCCGAGTCAGACACAGAGAGCCGCAGAAGGAAAGTGGAGGAAGAATTTAAGAAGCACAAGAAACACCTCAAGGATAAACATCCGCTTCCCCAGCAGCTGCTGCTGGATCAGCAAAAACAACCGCATCATCAAGGGCAGCTACAGCAGCTGCAGAGAGATTCAAAGACCAGCAACACCAGTGCATCAGAGGACCAAACCAAACAGACCAAGGCGGCTCCAGCCCTGCAGAGGGTGTCCAGTACGATGCCTAAGTGGAGAACAGAGTGTATGAACGATTTTGATAGTTACTGCAGCCTAGAGAACCCCGAGAACCCCACGAGGACTATGGACGATGTGGCCAAAGGACAGACAGCCAGCACTATGGACAGTATGCACAAAGACTTGCTGGACCCCTCGGGAGTCCCCCAGCCTGGTGACCTTGTAAGTCACAGCTTACAAGGTGCAGTCAGAAGTCAGGGTTTGGGTCTCTGTTTAGGTACAGCTAGTAGAGAGGTAGGGTCCAGCAGGAAGGGAGACACTTTGTTGGATGTCCAGAGGAGGTGCAGGTGTGGATCTACAGATTCCTCCGACACCTGCTGCTGCAGGGGCTGTTCTGCTGAGCAGGACAAGGGTCTTCTGTTGTCAGTCCCCGTCCCACAGGATGGAAGCAGCAACAGCAAAGAGGACCAAAAGCGCAAAGCGGTACCCGTCAATGACTGGGAAATACCGCGCAACGAGAGCTCAGACAGCGCGCTGGGGGACAGTGAGAGTGAGGAGACAGAGGACTGGCAAGAGGAAATGTTGGTGCCCTTCCCAGGGTGAGTAGAAGACCCAAATATTCACTCACGGACAAATAGTGACACTATCCTCATCATTTGAAAACAAACAAAACACATATTCCATTGCATATGTTTGATTTACAGGTCAAAGTTGGTGGAGAACTACTCAAAGCCAAGCATTGCCAATTTTGGACGGTCTCTGTTTGGAGGCTACTGCCCCACCTACGTGCCAGACTTTGTACTGCATGGGATGCCCAGCGACGAGAAACTACGGCAGAGCCTCATGGCTGAATTAACCCATGCAGTTCAGGTAAGGACGGAAGTGTTTGGACCTATTGTTTTTTTAGGGAGTTTAATGCCAATTGAGTATTGATTAACTATTGAGATTTTGGCAGAATTTGTGATGATTTCATAGGTGCTCACAGGTTTAAATGACTATTTCTGTTCTCCGTAGCATCCAGTATTGGATGAGCCTATAGCAGAGGCCGTCTGCATTATAGCAGACACCGACAAGTGGACAGTACAGGTGGCCAGCAGTCAGAGACGAGCCACAGACGTCAACAAGCTGGGGAAGGAAGTCCTGGTGTCGAGCCTAGTTTCCAGCTTATTGCAGTCCACTCACCAGCTCTACAAACTCAACCTCTCACCCAATTTTGTATGTTACATCTCTCTGCCGTTCTGCTATGCACAATTTTCTTAGCTTTTTGTATTCAAGATGCTGTTTTCGCTGGTTACTTGTGCTTTGCTAACCACATTTCTGTCTCTTGTCTTATCTTTAGTGTATAATGCACCTTGAGGACCGCCTACAGGAAATCTACTTCAAGAGTAAGATGCTCGCTGAGTATTTGAAGGGCCAGACAAGAGTCCATGTGAAAGAATTGGGCATGGTCTTAGGGTAAGCAGTTAACCTTTATTTTCAACTCACAGCTGCTGTAAAACTCAGTAATATCTGATTTTGTTGCTATGCCATGTTTTTATGAGCGACCAAGTAAACATTTAGTTAGATCTGTAAAATCATATCTCAATCATATCTTTTCAGAATCGAGTCCAGCGACCTTCCTCTGTTGGCTGCAGTGGCCAGCACTCACTCGCCCTATGTGGCCCAGATCCTACTATGAGACTCTAACGGCCCTAAGGTCCCAAGCTCCCAAGTGAGCTCTCTGAGGAAACCAGTCAAACCAGTCAAACCTGGATGGTGCCACTTTTGGCCCCCAAAAACAACCGTCCATGCTCTGCACCTGACTCCCCCGCCTCTCCACATGGTTTCCCAATCTGCGTGCCTGAGGCTAAACGGCATCTTTGCTCCGAGCAGTGCACGTCTTTTACGGACCACAGCCAGCACCTCCCCTCACTACCACTGCTGCTCAATTTGTTGCAATGCTGATGTTGCACCACAGGGGGGAACTAGAGACCACAGTCCCACAGATGGAGCGAGGCTCTGCGGATGACTGAAGCATCCCTGAAATGACCTTCTCCTGTTTGAATGTTTCTTTTAAAACAAGACTCTTTTTATTTTTGGACACAAAAGCCAAAGACTTTATTATTTTTTTCCAGTTACGATTTAAACTTTAAGATATCTACAGTATACCAACAATGGATTTTGTTTCTTCTACTGCTTTTTTTTTTTCCTCCCGGCACAATCTTAAACCCGGTCGTACGAAGTGACGGACTACAAGTTTAAAGGAAACAGATGATTTTTTAACATTACTTTGAGGTAAATATCATTGAGAACAATATCAATCTCATGCCAATTATTTTATTTTGTTTATCTTCATGTATTTGTTTACAAGCCAAATTTCCCTTCTCAATGACAACTTTTACTTTCTTGTCAAATGGCAATGCACACCTGACATAATAGCCGATTTTCTGGCCATGCAGGCGTAATCGATGCTCTCTGTGATTTCTTTTTTCTTTCTTGGGTTCTACAAACTGGTTTTGAAATGGCTAAACGTAGCTTTGACATTCTTATCATAGGTACAGCACTACCTCAGATCTTCATATGGGCGGTAGATGACACACTTACAGTTGCCCCATAGAAAACCCTGAGGTATACTTTTTAAGCTATTTTAATCAGAGAAATGTAAGCGTCAACTGTGTGCAGACTCTATGCTGTGTTCTTTGAAAAAGGGAAGGCTGTTCAATTCTTTAGGATGATCGTTACAAAGAAGAGAAAAAAAAAACAAAAAAAAACAGAAGAAAAAAACCTAGTTTTGCTTCAGAATGTGATTTAAGGAGGAGAAAGGGTCCCTTTCTACTGTGGAAAAGCTAAAACATGCATCATCTATGTATATTTTAAAAAACAAAATGCTGAAATATTTTCACACTTTTATAGCTTCCCCCACCTTTCTACGATGTTTACGGCTTCGATGTTTGCTGCAGAGAGTAGAGGAACACAGTAGGCCTTATAGTGGATTAAAACATATATCGTTTAACACTATTTTCAAACATGTTTCTACGACGGTTTTACTTACTAAAACACACACAATACAAAACTATAGTAGCACAGTATTTTTGTTTTCTTTTTAATTTTCCATGACATTGACAGATAGATGATTTTGGTTGTTTTGCTATATACCCAGGGTGCGATTTTTCTGAGTGAAAAGGGAGCTTGAGTTGCTTTCACAGCTTCTGTTTCTGGTTTCTCTCCTGGGCAGAATGTATAACCTGTAGCGGGAACAGAATTTTAATGGTTCTCTCTTTTTTTGTTGTTGTTGTTGTCATCAGCATTGGAAATTAATCAAGTTTTTCGTTAACTGCAGATAAAATGGTATGACTTAAAATTTTCTCAGTCACTGACAGTATTGCGTATTAAACGTAGTCAAAAGAAGAGAGGAACTTCTGAGTTTCGGATTTACACATGCACATCCATACAGTCCTCCACAGTTGTACTGTGATTTTAGCCCAGCAAATTGACCGTGATAGCAAGGGAATTGTAGGCAGATGGACAAAGTTTAATTTAGCCAGCTTAGTAAAAACTGTACATTTCTAAATGTTTTACTGAATGCATCTCAGGCCTCTCAAACACTGTTTGTAACAGAGCTTGTTGATGGATTTTAGGTTCACACTAAGTTAAACTTTACACTGAGAATGGCTCTTAAGTGTAACCCTGAGAACAGTGTTTGTTTGTTTGTTTCTTTCTTTTAACTCAAATCGCACCCTGTATATGACCCAAGTCTTAATGGAGAGCATGAATGCATCACAGGCTTCTGGGGAGCTCATTTTGCTGGTAAAATTGATATATACATGCTTATTACTGTATTGATAATGCTCCGCTGTATCAGCCTACATTTTATACAACCCAGCCATTATGTTTAAAAGGTATGAATTTATATCTGCTTTTCCCTCTTTGTATATAAATAAATTATTTAGTTGCCCATGGTATGTGTAATGGTTCATGTAAACTGTACATACTCAGTTTATTTCCATGTATTTGTACAGAATGTCTTTTAAGAATTGTCTCCTCAAATTATTTTTTCCCAATTTTATGGGAATGTTGTGCAATAAAGATGCCGATGTTAAGAATTTATGCGTCTCTGAGAATGTTTTTTGTCACAGAATCAAAGGAGGAAAAAAAGTGGGGGATCCTGGAAAAGTTCAATATTGGATGTGTTGAATGTAACATTATTTTTCCCAAAAATGAAAACCTGAGATCCAAGATCCATAACTCATATGCAGGAGGAATTGATGAGGAGAGGAGGGGAAATGTGATATTACCTAGAGAGACCGTACAGTAAATATGACCACATCTTTTGGTTTGTACTGTTCATTACCCTCCAGGTTTTTACTTTTCTTTCCCTCTAGAATTTAAACATTTTCATTTTTTATGCATGATATCTATTATAATTCACCCATTGCTATAAAAATGGACCTCATTTCTTTAAAATGTTTGGAAAGTAGCTGTAAATCAGAGCAAACTCCTGTATACAAGAATAGCACTTGTGTTTATATTGGTGCTGGTTTGACTTCCAGTGTTTAACATCTGGATCACACATTTTACCCACCTTTTTTTGAATTTACCACCCTGAAACTGGCTGTGACTCCACCCCACCGTCGCGGCACAGGAGGTAACACGAAACGAGCACACACACACACACCGCAGTTATGCAATAAAACGAAGGAGTGTCCCGGCCGAAAGCAAACACACTGGCAGCACATCTGAATGTGTCTGTCTGCTGTCAGTAATCCCACTTTCTCCACGTGAGTGTAGGCGACAGTTCACACATGTGACACCAAAAAAAACACCGCGTGTAATGTGAGGATCAGACTAAGACAAGCGTGTTTGATCTGTCCATGTTTTAAAAGTTTAACGCTAAAGTTAAAAAAAAAAAAAAAGTCAAAAAGAGTTAGGAGGCGTTTGATTTCCACTTAAACCAGCAGACGTGAATATCTTGATTGAGCTGTTGGTTTTATTTGCGCTGCATTAGTTTGATCACTCCGCATTTTGCGCAGCAGTCCTACGTGCTCGCAGTCTGACTTCAGAAGTGTCAGAAGTCAGAGGGAGGATCTGTGCTGCATTCAAAGACTCCTTTCGAAGCTCGTACACTCGAGCTTCATCACTAGTAAACGTTTTAACGCTATTACAGCTATACTGATGCATTTAACGTTTGAAAATACGTCATTTGTCTTAAAAATGAAATGTTCATCCATACACACTACAATTCACTCCTGATCAATACAGGTATAAAGGCATGACTGGTCTGGCGTTACTGGGATCTTTTGCTGGTTAATATTAACTTGATAGATATTACTTTGTGACTGACCGATGACAGTATAAAGAATGGACAGAGCCTAAGTGACGTCACCCGTAGGTTTCTTAGGGTTTGTCTGTTCTGGGCCACTGTAGACACATGGCAGTGTAACATGGCAGACACCATGGAAGAGGCCCATGTGTGTCTAATAAGACCTGGATAGGCGTCACTGCTCAGCTTTGCTTCCAATGTGGAGAGATGATGGAGTGATTGGCAGCCACACAGAACAGTGCCCGTGGGAGCAGTTCGGGATTCAATACCCTGCTCAAGGGTACCTCGGCAGTGCCCAAGAGATGAACTGGTACCTCTCCAGCTCCCAGCTCGCCTTCTACTTTGGTCCATGGCCAAATGTGATGGAATGGCCACCCTCCAGTTCCCAAGCCAAATCCCTGCAGTCTGAGCTACTGCTGCCCCTACCTGGGAGGTAGAAAACTTCTTTGGTGTATGGCGAGCAGGTTTCATTGAATTGGCCTACCTTTGGGTTTCCAGTTTTATAATAAATAAACATGTGGCGTGGTGGCCAAGTGGTAAGGCGTTGGTCTCGTAAACCAAAGATCATGGGTTTGACCCCTCATCCATGCCTTAAATGGGAGCAACAGACCATATTTGGGAACTCCAGTGAAATTGGCCTCTTTCTCAATCCCCCTCTCTTAAAACATCTCAGTTAGTCTGAATATGCTCTAAACTCAATGAATAGGACATGGAAAGCTGTGTCTGTTCCTTCCAAATAAAATATATTCTTTTTTTGTAAGTCGCTTTGGATAAAAGTGTCATCTAAATGACCAAATATACTTTTGAACTTTTGAAAACACGTTATTTGTCTTAAAAAAATGAAATGTTGGCTACAATTCACTCCTGATCAATGCAGGTAGAAATGCATGTCATGATCTTTTAGTGGTTAATATTAACTTGATAAATATTACTTTGTGACAGTATAAAGAATGGTCACCTGTAGGTTTCTGAAGCACTTCAATATTGGCTTCATTTCCCAGCTGCTTGTAAGTGACATTACAAAGCATGGTCACTTAGTATTCTATGTGTTACTTGTGCAACTGGTTCTACATGTGTGTTACTTTGGTCCATGGCCAAATGTGATGGAATGTCCACCCTCCAGTTCCCAAGCCAAATCCCTGCAGTCTGAGCTACTGCTGCCCCTACCTGGAGGGTAGAAAACTTCTTTGGTGTATGGCGAGCAGGTTTCATTGAATTGGCCTACCTTTGGGTTTCCAGTTTTATAATAAATAAATGTAACATGTGGGGCGTGGTGGCCAAGTGGTAAGGCGTTGGTCTCGTAAACCAAAGATCATGGGTTCGAACCCCATCCATGCCTTAAATGAGTGTAACACATATTTGGGAAAATCTGTGATGAGCTGCAGTGAAATTGACCTCTTTCTCAAACCCCATCTAGTCTTAAAACATCTCAGTTAGTCTGAATATGCTCTAAACTCAATGAATAGGACATGGAAAGCTGTGTCTGTTCCTTCTGAATAAAATATATTCTTTTTTTGTAAGTCGCTTTGGATAAAAGTGGCAGCTAAATGTACTTTTGAAAACACGTTATTTGTCTTAAAAAATGAAATGTTGGCTACAATTCACTCCTGATCAATACAGGTAGAAAGACATGTCATGATCTTTTAGTGGTTAATATTAACTTGATACATATTACTTTGTGACTGACCAATGACAGTATAAAGAATGGACGTCACCCATAGGTTTCTGAAGCACTTCAACATTGGCTTCATTTCCCAGCTGCTTGTAAGTGACATTACAAAGCATGGTCACTTAGTATTCTATGTGTTACTTGTGCAACTGGTTCTATATGTGTGTTACTTTGGTCCATGGCCAAATGTGATGGAATGTCCACCCTCCAGTTCCCAAGCCAAATCCCTACAATCTGAGCTACTGCTGCCCCTACCTGGAGGGTAGAAAACTTCTTTGGTGTATGGCGAGCAGGTTTCATTGAATTGACCTACCTTTGGGTTTCCAGTTTTATAATAAATAAATGTAACATGTGGGGCGTGGTGGCCAAGTGGTAAGGCGTTGGTCTCGTAAACCAAAGATCATGGGTTCGACCCCCATCCATGCCTTGAATGAGAGCAATGGACGATATTTGGGAAAATCTGTGATGAGCTGCAGTGAATTTGGCTTCTTTCTCAATCCCCATACATGTCTTAAAACATCTCAGTTTGTCTGAATATGCTCTAAACTCAATGAATAGGACATGGAAATCTATGGCTGTTCCTTCCAAATAAAATATATTATTTTTTTGTAAGTTGCTTTAGATAAAAGTGGCAGCTAAATGTCCTTTTGAACTTTTGAAAACACGTTATTTGTCTTAAAAAATGAAACGTTAAATCCATACACACTACAATTCACTCCTGATCAATACAGGTAGAAAGACATGTCATGATCTTTTAGTGGTTAATATTAACTTGATACATATTACTTTGTGACTGACCAATGACAGTATAAAGAATGGACGTCACCCATAGGTTTCTGAAGCACTTCAACATTGGCTTCATTTCCCAGCTGCTTGTAAGTGACATTACAAAGCATGGTCACTTAGTATTCTATGTGTTACTTGTGCAACTGGTTCTATATGTGTGTTACTTTGGTCCATGGCCAAATGTGATGGAATGTCCACCCTCCAGTTCCCAAGCCAAATCCCTACAGTCTGAGCTACTGCTGCCCCTACCTGGAGGGTAGAAAACTTCTTTGGTGTATGGCGAGCAGGTTTCATTGAATTGACCTACCTTTGGGTTTCCAGTTTTATAATAAATAAATGTAACATGTGGGGCGTGGTGGCCAAGTGGTAAGGCGTTGGTCTCGTAAACCAAAGATCATGGGTTCGACCCCCATCCATGCCTTGAATGAGAGCAATGGACGATATTTGGGAAAATCTGTGATGAGCTGCAGTGAATTTGGCTTCTTTCTCAATCCCCATACATGTCTTAAAACATCTCAGTTTGTCTGAATATGCTCTAAACTCAATGAATAGGACATGGAAATCTATGGCTGTTCCTTCCAAATAAAATATATTATTTTTTTGTAAGTTGCTTTAGATAAAAGTGGCAGCTAAATGTCCTTTTGAACTTTTGAAAACACGTTATTTGTCTTAAAAAATGAAACGTTAAATCCATACACACTACAATTCACTCCTGATCAATACAGGTAGAAAGACATGTCATGATCTTTTAGTGGTTAATATTAACTTGATACATATTACTTTGTGACTGACCAATGACAGTATAAAGAATGGACGTCACCCATAGGTTTCTGAAGCACTTCAACATTGGCTTCATTTCCCAGCTGCTTGTAAGTGACATTACAAAGCATGGTCACTTAGTATTCTATGTGTTACTTGTGCAACTGGTTCTATATGTGTGTTACTTTGGTCCATGGCCAAATGTGATGGAATGTCCACCCTCCAGTTCCCAAGCCAAATCCCTACAATCTGAGCTACTGCTGCCCCTACCTGGAGGGTAGAAAACTTCTTTGGTGTATGGCGAGCAGGTCTCATTGAATTGGCCTACCTTTGGTTTTCCAGTTTTATAATGAATAAATGTAACATGTGGGGCGTGGTGGCCAAGTGGTAAGGCGTTGGTCTCGTAAACCAAAGATCATGGGTTCGATCCCCATCCATGCCTTAAATGGAGTAAGAGATGATATTTGGGAAAATCTGTGATGAGCTCTTTCTTGATCCCCATAAATGTCTTAAAACATCTCAGTTGAATATGCTCTAAACTCAATGAATAGGACATGGAAAGCTGTGTCTGTTCCTTCCAAATAAAATATGTTCTAATGGACAGAGGGAACTGCAGCATCTTTAGATGATTCTTATTTCCAGGTGATTATGCACAAATGAAAACACACTATATTTCTGTATTATTCTGTAAAAAAGAGTCCGGTAAATCTAAAAGTTGTTGTTTCTTATCTCCAGCGAGTATTTCATAATGTGCATAAAACACATTAATACAAACTTGCACACTTGTATAGAGCTACAGCTTGTGTCACTCCTGTGATAAAAAGGCCATATTTCCGACAGCACGTGAACGCAGCGTAATCTGTGTGCAGACAGATGTCGTCAACTCTCCGCACTCAGATCTGGAAGAGGAGGGATCTAAAATCTGAACTCCTGGATCTGACGGACGCTAGCTACCGAGGTGGATCTTTCCCGTACCACAATTCAAGATGTCCAGAATTCAGGATGTCCCATAGTTTTAACTCTCTGTCACACTTTTAGTTGTAGCTACTCCTTCTTCGGACGCGCAGTAGTTAAAAAAAAAAGAAAGTGAAGTTTAGCGTCTCTTCCCGGAGGAGAAGGAGCTCTCCTGGTCGGTCCATTTTGGAGTAAACTCCATCCATGCTCCGCTCGGCGTCGGCGAGGACAAGATCCACGGGGGATGTGAGTTTTGTTCAGCTAAAAGAGCAACTGACAAAAAAAGTTGAGGTTCCCTGAAGAGGAAAGCTCAAAGTCCTCATGTGGATTTGAGCCGAAGTTATGAAAATGACCGGAGCCATGGAAACTTCTTTCAAACTGGCTTTGAAGAAACCGCCCTCGCTGCGGACCGCAGAGGTAAACAAAACGATTGTTTCTTTTAATTAGCATCGCCTTGCTAACGTTAGCCAAAAAAAAAAAAAAAAAAAAAAATCAAACTGTTGCTTCTCCTCGCTCAGTTTATCTGTCAGCGGAGTTTGACTCTTAACATTAATGACATAAACACACTAATTGGGACTCCCCCCCCCCATACAGTCACATGCTAATTAGTA
Organism: Larimichthys crocea; assembly: GCF_000972845.2. NCBI lineage: Eukaryota > Metazoa > Chordata > Actinopteri > Sciaenidae > Larimichthys > Larimichthys crocea. The sequence continues at coordinate 4,598,762 of NC_040032.1, forward strand.
CACAGTGTACATGAACCCGCAGTCTGAACTCCAGTGGAGCTAGTTCAGCTAGCTGCACTTACAGGACAAAATGTATCAGCTCACTGGTTCCCAACCTGAGGTGCAGGGGCGGTGTTGGGCGCTTGTGTTGGGGTTGTAGGGGGGGGGGGGGGGGGGGGTCTCCATTGATGTTTGGTAGTTTTATCATCTTTAAATCAAGGGAGAAACTTTTATTTAGGAAGTCTTTTCATGCAAAGAATAAAGAAAGAAAGTTTTTACTGCACCACAAAATGTAGTCAAACTATACAGTACATCAGTGGTCCCCAACCCCCGGGCCGCGGACCGGTCCGGTCCGTGGATCATCCGTACCGGGCCGCCAACCAAGAAGTAATTAGTTATTTCTGTTTTATTTAATACGGTCATTTCGAAATAAAAAAACGTTTCAAAATAAAAGACCGCTCGACTTAGACTGGGACTATAATAAAGGGGGACTTACTACTTCATCCACAGTTGGTAGGAGAAGAAGAAAATATTACTTAATACTTAATATTTTCTTCTTCTCCTACCAACTGTAGATAGAGTAGTAAGTCCCCCTCTATTATAGTCCCAGTCTAAGTCGAGCGGTCTTTTATTTTGAAACGTTTTTTTATTTCGAAATGACTAGGAAAAGGTTGGGGACCACTGCAGTACATCACAGCTTCCCGTAAGAGGGTTTATGTCTAAGCCCAGGAGATAGTTTGTGTAAACTTTAGCTTGAATGAGGCCAGTTAAATTTAATCTCTGCTGCTTTCCCATCCCTCCTCCTCCTCCTCCTCCTCCTCCTCCTCCCTTACATGAAGCTGTGGAAACACAGCTGGCTTGTCATTGCTTTAGTTACGCTCTCTGACCAAAAATAGCCTGAGCTGTCTCACTCCCTTCCATGTTCGGCTGCTGGGTAATAGTTTTGAAGTGCAAGCACTATCGGAGTAAAAAAAAAAAAAAAAAAGCTTTCAGAAAGGTCCCCCTTTTTTTTTTAATGGTGCTGATCTTCTTGTTTGTTTGTGCAGAAAGCCTCTTTCACACCTTCATAGAGGACTTTTGCGCGCACTCGAACAAACCATAACAGCCCGGGGATGTAGAGGAACACTCTCCGGCCTCTTCTTCAAAATCTAAAAAAAAACCCCCCCCAGCTTTCATACAGCCGAGGTGAAAACCAACAAGGTGTTTGTTGTTGGTTGTGTTTAGGAGGTTGGTTAGGTGCAGAGAAAATGCTTCTTTTCATGACACGTGCTGGATTACAGGTGCGATTACTGCTACACCTTAAGTACACACATAACCTGAAGATGAAGAAGCCAATAACTCAATGTCACGGTCTATAAAGTGCAACGAAGCCATGTTGTGGTCTGCCGCCGTCTCTACCAGACTATAAAAAATTAGGGCAGCTAATGTAGCTTTCACCAACCATTAGATCCAACCACACAAAATTATAAACCTCTTTCCACTGATAAATCACGACCACGACGCTGATATTGCTCACTAAATCAAAACTCATTCACCGTGTTACCTTTGTGTAATATTTTTATCCTCCATTATTAATCCTCCAAAAACACAGATGTGAGCTTGTGCACGAGCGTGTGTGTACCTGCAGACCTCTTCTTCCTCTTCCTCCTGTGTTATTTATATGTTGTCATTGCTTGTATTATCAGAGCACGGCGGTTTTTTAATGAGTCCGAACACGTTCTAGTCTACATACAGATACTGATTTTTAGTATTTGAGCCTCCACCCAGCTCAGGCCTGGTGAGGATGAACGTGCGATAAGAGGTAATGACCAGGGACTTTTCTCAAGAGTTCATGGATGTTGCTATGTAACCGCTGATGTAGTTGATAGCAGTTGCGTGTGTATTGTATTGTATTTTTTCTGTGATGAAATTCAGCTGAAACACAAAGCGCATTCTCCTGACACGCAGGTAAAGCCTGAACAGTATGCCGTGCATTCACAGGGGGTTGTGGTTGCACATTTTCCTCTGTGTAAATCTGACAAATTTCATTCTGTTTGAGTACACTATCAGTCTTGGAGTTAAGGATGACATGCAGAGAAACACGGCATAAGAATATTACTCAAGCGATCAAAATGAATAATGGAGATGGCCTCAATAGTTCGGAAAGAGCGTTGAATTAATCAATCAGTCCACTGCTTCTCAAACTATGGTACATGGTAAACATCTTGCGTCTCAAGTTACGTAGAGAAACAATGAAATAAATGAATTTCAAAACATTTTATACGACACAGTTTTGAATGAAAATAATCTACCAGATTGCTGGAACATAATTTGAAATAAATCCGGATGCATAGTCGCATTCATGAAAAAAAATGTGATGCAAGATCGTGAGCAGAGGTCTTCAGAAATACTGCAAAAACGGGAAATATTAGGAAGGGCCTACTCTACCGACATTTTATAGATAAATTCATCGAAAGGGCGGCACGGTCGTGCAGTGGTTAGCGCTGTCGCCCCACAACACACAGTAAGTAGGTTCTTGGTTCGAACCCGTCTGTGGCCTCAGACCTACCTATGTGGAGTTGGCATGTTCTCCCTGTGTCTGCGTGAGTTTTTCTCCGGCTTCAGTCCAAAGATTAATCAGTGGCGTGATTTTATGAGCGTGAATGATTCTTATGAACTGTGATGAACTGGCAACTTGTCGAGGGTGCATCCCGCCTCTTATCCAATGTCCACTGGGATCAGCTGTGACCCTGACAAGGACAATCAACCATGGATTAAATCGATTAATCAAGACATTAATGAAAAGCATGAGCCTTATTATTAATATAAAATATGAACATTCCAGATTGTTAGAGTGTATTTTTCAGAATGATCCTTCATTGAAAGTCTTTCTGGTCGACTCTGTCAGCTAAATTTCCTGCATGTGAGAGTTTCAAACGTGGTGTAGGTACGTCTGTCTCCCGTGCAGATGCTTGGCTCGGTGGGTAATCTCCCCCACCGCAGGTTTTATGCCTCGTCAACCTTTCCCAGTTTCTTAGGTTTTCCATCCAGCTCTTCCCTCCCTGCCTACCTTTCTGCAGACAGACAACAAATCATACCGGGGTGATTTATGGCGGTTACGACTGTGCCCAGTACAGATCGGACATTTATGGGAATTCCAACCATCACAAAGCCGCAGGCTCCCCGGGGAAGGTGCGAGTGAGGGAGAAGGAAGAGAAACGCAGACTTAAGTGGTGACTCTGTGCTTTCTAAGTAAGCAGCGGAGCCCGCTACGAGCAGAACAGACGAGGAGATGCAGACCAGCGTGTGGTCGACACTGTATTCTTGGAGCGTACGCAAAGAAAGACGTCTCAAAAGAGGCTGTGTGTGTGCGCTTCAGCAGAAGTTACCAGAGAGGGTGGTTTGCTCAGTGCTGACGCAGCTCAACAAATTAAAGTCAAAGGACAGCACTGGTGTCTTTGTGCCAGGTTGCCCATCTTCTTTAACCAGTTCCTGGTGACATCTGCACACAGTCAGCAGCACAGACATGTCAGTTTGTTGTTTTCCTTTACTTCGAGGTCATTAACTCCCATTCATCCTCGCACAGAACAGCTGCCACACATCTGGAAATTGCCCAGCAAAGATGATTCATCATAGTTAATGTGACACCACTTTCTCTGTATTATTGTTATTTCTGTCCATATGAGTGGTTATTTCTTCACATGCGCCTGCATGAGGAACTGAAAGGCCAGGAAAGAATCTCTGAAGATGTTGCCACATCACCTTGGCATATTCATATCAGGATTTACAGTTCACTGTACAAAACGTGCGTGCTTAAAATTCCAATTGTATAACTTTGAAATGATTTGGCTCAACCTAAACTCTGCATAATGTCTTTGTTCCTCCTTTTCACGGCAAGAAAAAAAAAACAGAAGCCAGCCTGTAAAATACTTCCTCTGAGGTTAGAATGTGAAACGTGAAACCTGTTGGTCTGAGGTGTTTCACTCTGATGTTTACTGTTAGGAAGAGGATGTAGGTCACAGAGGACTGTGAGAAACAACAATAAGTCAACCCGTACGGATGTGTTTGTGTGTTCTTGGACCTCACTGTGTGTACGTTTCTAGCTGGATGTCTATGTACATTGTACACACACACACACACACACACACACACACACACACACACACACGGAAGCTTGAATCTTTCAGGTAGTACAGAAACATGCCAGTGTGTGTTCAGTTATTGATTTAGTATTCAGGTATACATGAAAACTATAACTCTGTCTGCTTGTGTCTCGCTTCCTTTTTTTTTTTTTTTTCTTGTTGGCATTCAGCTGTCTTCAGTGTTGCCCAGGGCATCATGTGTTGTTCGTACAGGACGAATACCTTCCCACTGCAGTTTACTTCACTGCACACAAAAGTAAGGTCTGCCTACTCCAGAAGTAGGTGGAAATGAATGTAGTGCTGCCCGACACTAGTGATTATAAAGCAAGTATTGTCAGCCGTGTTGTCGGATTTGTCACAGATACATTCCTATCTATAAAACTTGGCTAGCTGTAGCTGCTGGTTATGATAACTACGTGATAAACAAAGGTGTCATTCTTAAAATATGTAGTTCAGACTTCTTAAAATAAATTTGTGTTTTTATTTGACTGAGATTGGCGCACCTGCTCAGTGGAGGCAAATTCTGTTTGATAAGAAGAAAAAAATGTTTTTTTAAAGGTCCACTGTGTAAGTTTTTGGTGCCTCTGTTTATATAAAATGTCTGAAATGGAATATAACATGTTTTCATTAGTGTATAATGGCCAGGGCATCGTTATGTTGTCAGTATCTTTTGAATGAGCCTTTTATATGGATCCAATCAGCAACTACACTGTTAGATGCCACAAAATTCTACAGACTGCTTCTTTAATTTGGGGACCCAATTGAGATCAAGCCTAATTGTGATGTTAAGTCCAAATTAACCTTTCAAAAAGCTTTGAGGAATGTCATAATATAATTAGAGTTAAGGAATGGCTGACAGGAAAAGTTTGGGAAAAGTTTGTTGCAGTGCAGTCATTAGTAACTGCTGTAATATGATATAAAAACAAAGAGATGGGTAGCCATAATCACAGTAAAGTCCCTCGCCCTCCCTTTGGCTAATTGCTGGAGCAACCAGCTGGTTTGTTCGATGTGTAAATACTCCATTTAAAAAAGGCGCACTCTTGAAATGTGAGCAAACATGCATGTTCACACACAGCCACGGTTAAAAAAAAAAAAACAGTTTGACACCAGCGTCGTCTTGACTGAGGCCTCGGGGCTCGTCTTCGAAGTTTGGTTCAACCTCACCGTGTGTAATTTAAGGACAACCTATAAATATATCGATCGCTTGGTTAATGGCGTCTCTCTGCCTGTGGCTTCTTAGCAGTGGTTCTACTTGGAAAAGTTATTTATCAGTGGCTTCAGCATTGTTGGTTAAAATTATATGTTAATTTATCTCAGTCTTTGTCAGTCAAAACATATTTTTCTCCCACTAAATGTTGTCTAATAGACTCATTATGGCATTGTGTGTGTGTGTATGTATATGTACCTTGCCAATAATTAGATCATGTGTGTCTGCACCAAAATTATTTTTTAATATTTGCTGTGACATGTTTAAGAATTGTGTCATGCTAGGGCTTTGTTGCTTTGCCTGGATTTCACCCTGAGGACAAGTTTGTTGAGTTTGGGTAACCTCGGAGTGGTGTTTTTAGAACACAAGTGAACCCTCCACACCTGAGGTTGGTGAATGTGTTTAAAAAAAGCACGCACAACGTGCACAGTTGGCACTTGTAGTGCTAAAAATACAAGTTTTATAAAAAACAATGTCTGTCTGGAGCTGGGTTCTGGTGAGACTTTGTGCTGTAGTTGAAAGAATTTCTCACGTACGGTCGGTAGTTTTGTGTTTGTGTTTTTCACCATGCGGTTAGGCAGATGTTGATATGAAACTGACATGGTGACACTTCCTGTCACACTGGCATACTTTTAGCCACATGACACAGCTGACATGGTTGACTTGCTAGACATAATCCCAAACATCATGAATCACAAAATCAAAGGGAAGGGTTTGGAGTGGCATATTGAGAAAGCGGGAGCATATCTGCGCAAAATGAGAGAAAAGAGCTATAAAAAGATGAGATGGGAGAGGTGCTCTCATAGTTAAGACAGATCGCGTAAGTTACAGGAGGCTCTTGCCTGAGATATAGCAGGGTGGAAGACAGAAAGATACTGGCAGGTAATCAAAAAAGATGGCTGTGACATAGGTGGGAGTGAAGATATGGATGTTTAAATTGAGAAAACTGGAGAATCAGCAGAGAGCGAAGCGACATAGCTACACCTAATCAAAAGCTGGGCCAAGAAAATGAGATGAGAGTAGCAGATAGTTGGATACAGAGAAACTTTGAATGGAACTTGAGAGTTGGCAGAAGCAATAAAAAGCTGGAGTGAGAAGGTTGTACTTATTTTATGAGGTGAAAGAGTGAATTCAACGAAACAGGCGCAACAAACATAAAAAAAAAAAAGAAGAAAAAAGAACAGAAATTGTACAAGTTCTAAGTTATTTTTATCTTTCTGAAGTCATGTCAAAAGAAATATACAGCTGAGGACAAAAGTGGAACAGATGATGACACAGCATCACGGTTTAAGTGCAAGTACAGGATGAGGATCTAAATGCTCGTCGGAGTGATCCGATTGGCACTGACTGGTACAGGCAGGGTGTTCAAAGTGGAAGTAGCACTACCTTAAAGAAAACAACAAAAAAAGAAAAAAATGAATTTGTGTTTGTGGCACAGGTGAAATGAAATCTAATATCCCCACGCATTCTTCTGCTTTGGCACCTACATTACCCACATTGTGACCACAGCTAAAGATTTCACACAGCTCCTTGTGGAGTTGTGGAGTCCCAGTTGAACACACATTGGAGATTCTGGATCAACGTGTTCGACAGCAGCGTCATCAAAACACCAAATTAAGGTGAATTCCATTGGTCCAGTTCCTGAGTGACTTTTTAGAATCAATGCTAGACTGCATTGAAGCTGCTTACAGTGGCACAGCGCCGTTCTCATTAAGATGTTGTTTACCAGGCCTATGTGCACCAGATTTATTAGCTAACGAGGTGTGTCGCAACTGTTTCAACAGGTTCAACTTTTGCTCCTCTGCCATAAAACCCTGCAGGGTTTGTTTTCTGTGCACCGGTGATCAGTCAGTGTGATCATCACCTTTTTTCACGTTCAGGCTGTTATGCTTTGGATTCCACGTTCACCTGCTAATTTTTCTGTTGGGCATTTCCCCGCAAACTTGGCTTCAGATCTTTGCCTTTTGTCTGTTAACAGAAACTCGGACTAACTTCCTCATCAGCACCGCATGTAGTTCGATATGATTTGACTGCCAATTGGCGCAATAAAGTGTGTGACATCACGTTTCTATAACTGAACTTTGAAATAACCAAAACTCTGGCAGGAAATTGTGTGTTTCTGTAGAAACCCCCATTACTCATACGATGCTGACTGAAAAAAGTGTTTTCATGGCGACGACCCTGAGTTACTTTCCCATATACGCCAGCTGTCATTTTCATCATGGGCTGCTAACATCCACAGATGTGTTTGTGGCCATGTTTGCTGCCTGTGTCGTCACATTCGGCAACATTTGTGACCCAAAGAAGGCGATTATCTCCCAACATCTTCAAGCTGAGGCTTTCCTCCCAGTGAAATCTCTGTAAATCCAGCATGACGTAAATGCAGCGCGACTTCACACACACCTACAGTAACACACACACACACACGCCAGTAACAACATCAACAAACCTGAATGTGCCAACAAACTGCAGGGTTGAGAGAGAGTCCGAAATTGAAAGGATACAGAGGGAGTCAGTGTGTGAAACAGACAGCGAGGGGGGAAGCCGGTGGAAGACAGTGTGTTTGTGTGTGTATGTTTGTGTTTAAATGGGTGAATAAACACAGCCTTCCCCTGACCCGGAGCACTGAAAGCTCCCCTTGTGGAGCTAATGAAGGCCCCTTCCTAACGAACTGAAGGGCCTGTGGACTGGAGGGCAGACAGACGCTAACAAACTGTTGCAAGTCAGGTTTCGTGAGCAAGTTCTTGGTCGTCTCTGCTCTGTGGTTTATGGTTATTGGTTTCAAAGATCTGTGACATACATGTATATATATTTCAGCTGCCGGGTAAAGGCTGAGAAACAAGCACCAGAACGACTATACGCTATTTTAAAGACACACTGTAACCTATTAAAGTCATAACTTATCACACGGCGTATTAAGAAATCAGTTTTTTGTGCTTGATTTGAAACATCGAAGGCTGTTAAAAGATGACCCACCTCTCCTGTTCAATAATACATTACACATGCATTTGCAATAGAGCCAAGGTCTTTTAAGATGATTTCTAATGCACTGCTTGGCAGAACAGGCCAGCAGTATATGGGATACCAAAGAGATAGCGTATTACATGTCGCCTACTGATTCAGCAACGGCACTAATTAGTTTTTTATTGAACTGGTAACTCTCCACTCATGGATTATGACAATGCACTCAATGTTTCAGAGTTTCAGCTTTCTGGATTAAAGGGCTCAGTTAAAAATCGTCATTGGTTGTGACACGTTCCGGGTGTGCTGCCACCGGAGCTAACCGCGGCCATTGTAGACAGTGTTTGTAACCTCGACCAGAAATGTCGCGGCACGTTTCAGAAGCAGCTCGGCCGAGAACATGCGCCTGTGCTATTTTTTCGATGGACGCCGCGAGCAGCCATTTAAATCATGTTTTCTGCCTTAATGATGCTGTAATTCGCTTTGTTTACTTTACTTATTTCATTACGAGCTCATCGGTACAATAGAAGCAAAAGCCTGTTTTCGAAGTCCCTCATTCATTGGCCCACACCAACAGCCCGACTTTGTTCTGCTGGTTATTGTTTGAATGTAAACACGTCAGCTTTTCCTGTGGGTACCGCCAAGCTCACAGCACAGCAGCCCAGGGTTCTCAGCGTGCACGCATGTTTGACTGCACACGCATCTGCAAACAGTGTAGCATGTGAGTGCTACTGTGTGTGCGTGGGTTTGTGTGTGGCTACATTCCATGCATGACAGCAGACGTGAACAGGCAGATATCGTCAGCTCTGACCTGTTAAGTTTGTGGGGGAATGCAGATCGAGGCTACAGGTGGACTCACCTTGTATAGTTTAGTCAACCAATGACAGCGTTACCTTGACATTTGGAACATGTGTTGATCATTTGCTTTCTTCACAAGGGCAGCTAGTAGGTCAAATAAAGAAGTTTAACGAGATGCTATACAAATAGTTTGAGTAATCCTTCATGGAAACATTATTGTGGCAGTCAGACCTTCAAGACTTTCAAGGCTGTTTTTTAACTGGTAACTAACCTACCAAAGGAGACTGTTCTGTTGTGTGACGTTAACAAGAGAATAGTGGATTTGTATTCACTGACAAAGTGACACAGAAGTTAAGTTAACAAACTTAAAACACGACTTGGCAGAATATTGGACCGGCACGCATCAAACCTTCTTCCCTTGGTTAGCAGCGACTTGATCTTTGGCTCCAAGCTGCCCTCAAACAAAGCATGGGTGCTTGTGCTTTATATGGTACAGCATAGTGCTAGTATTGAACTAAAGAGTAGCATCACATAAGTTTGTTGAGCATGCCTCATCTTTTGTCTCAGACTACTCGATTATTAAGATGTGTGTATGCAAATGAACCAATGGACTGACATGCACGGTCGGTCAGAAATGATCTCACCGGTTGGACGGTGAACAGTTAACATTAAGCATTCCCTAATTTAAATACATCTATTTTTAATTCACTGTGACACAAACTTAATTATATTTGCACTCCCTTCACGTGTCAAGCCTCTGGTAGGTGCAGCTATTCAGACTGGTTTTCCATGAGCACTGTGACTGCATGATTGTTAAATGTATATGATGATGAGTGATTGATTATTAAAAGTGTTGCTGATTCATTTTCAGTTCAATTGCTTCAAAGAGTGTGATGAATGGAAGCCTTTTACTATTTTGATCTCTGTCCCGGTATAACAACCTGTTGCCACAGTACTCTTATTAAAGCAGTTTTATCACCTTGCAAAACTAGTCTGGAATGTGTGTTTAAAAAAAAGAACACAGCAAATGGAGTCTTCAAATAACTTGTTTTGTCTAATCTATAATCCAAACCCAAAAGATTTCTTCTCAAATTATCTCTTTAACAATTAATCGATTGTCCAAACATTTAGATTTTTGATCTTTCAGCTCTGAACATAATAGTAAAATGTTTTCATAGCAAATGTTATATTTGCTTAATGTACTCCATCTTCTGGTACTTGCAGAATAGTTACCCTAGTTTTTACTTTAATAGTTTAAACATTGGTATTTTCAATATATGAAAGTGGCAGCTGTGAGCATATTTTAAAAATAGAGGTAAGTTAGATACAAACCATCTGCAGACAAAAATCCCCCTGAACGTTGACCCTGTGGAGTCCTTCCTGTAGATTAGCTGTGCTGCTCTGCAGGAAAACCCTGCAGGAGTGTATTTCAGAAAGCCTGATATCACTACCCCACCCGAGAAACTGAGAGAAGCTACCTGACATTCTTCATTCATGTCAAAGAAATATTGACCTGTAGCTCATATACAACTGTGTTTTTTACCAGCCATATGTTGTGTGTTATCAAGAGATAGTGTTACACTGGTGCTGTGCGTTGTGTAAAGCTACGCTGCCTTTAAGAGAGAGGGAAAGATAGAGAAGGTGTTGAGTTTCTCTGCACACTACCATGACATGGAAACTTAGTAGTAGTATTGGAAAAAGGTGAATCTGAGGATAAGGGTGTTAGCTAGCCAATATAACCTGAAATCACTACAAAAAACACTTTTGATTGTAGACTTTATAAACTTTTTCTCACAAGATTATCCATCTTGTTATTCATTGGATTGGGCGATAAAAAGAAAAACAAAAAATGTGAAGTATCCAGAGAGAAATGTATATCACAGAGCAACACAAGCGAGAGCTTCTCCAATCGCACGCTCACTCCTCGCTTTAAAATATAAAACCTGTGTTTGTGTTGCCTTCTGGCCAATGGAGGCCTCACTCTCACAATGGCTTAACTGAAACAAATGATGGAACATTCTTTTATAGTTAATGCCTCTTTGTCCCATCTATTCAGTAAATGGACCTGCCTGCCCGTTAAAGCACTGAACTCTTCTCAACGTGCAGCTTATCCCAGATAATGCTTGAGGTCAGTTTCACTCAGCCACTATTGAGGTCTAAATGACTAAACAAACCTGTTCCAGGCTCTACTATCTGTACAAGCCACCTAACTGCAGGTTACTATGATGCAAAGAAGCTGTTTTTGTCTGTTTCTTCTTCTTTTTGCATTTTTGACCTTCAGGATTTGAAATACTTTTTTTTTTTGTTGCTACAGCAATAAAACATTGCTATGTGGGCAGGCAGGAGCAGTATGTAGGTTTCAAACATCGTTCCCTGTAAATCCCTCAGAGACGTGGGCTGTAGTCAACAGCAGCAGCATTCCTTGCAGTAACCAAGCAGCACTGATACACGAGGGAACACATCCTGGAAAAATAAGTGATGTGCTTTCTTATTTTAAACTTGTACCTGCCTCTTTGTTTCGCCCATGGAGAGAAAAAATGTCAAGAACAGGGGCAAGGTTAGCACACAAATTCTCTCCAGAGGTCTGAGCTATTGACAGTGAGTTATACAGTCGGTTATGATGAGTCAGAGCTTTGAAGACTAAAAGATTAAAAATGCCTCTGTGTGTTTGCCTGCATGGCTATCATGCGTCATTTCCACCAAATGTGTGGCTGGGCTGTGAGTTGTTTGAGTTGTGGAGAGCAGTGGTACACACTGATACAATAAAACATGATTAAGAGCTGATACAGCCCGTATCCTGCTCTTTTTAGATCTTTCTCCATTTCTCTTTCAACCAGTAAATTGTGTGTAGAGATATTCATCCTTTACAAACAGCTAACAGACAAGCGAACCCACTGTTTATCTGTTCGTCCTCACGCTCATCTCTTAGGGCCCAACTACCACTGACAGATGTGTTTCATAGCACGTTCTGTGTTTTTGTGAGAGGAAATGACGGTTCTTGTAATCCAGACAATAGGCTCGCCAACCCTTTTCATGCCGTGTTGAATCTTGTTAAATGACTCGTATGTCTAATTAAAAAAAAAAGAAAAGAAAAAAAAAAGATACAACTGATTACGTAACACTTTTCTTTGCACTGCCATAGGACTTCAATAGAGCATTATCCAGACGTAGCCACAACTCAGTGTGACAAAAAAAGTGAATTTCAATGGTTTGAATTTTGTTGTTTTCCAAAGTTTTTTTTGGAGTTCTGCCTTTCACGTGTTTTTCTTGGATTTTTTGGAAGCCGCTTTGTAGTTCTTGGCAGAGTGCACAGGTAGAAGGTTATACGAAGAGGCACACCTGCTACACATCCTTCAAGAGTTTGTATATATTCTTTAACATTTTCAGCCTGGGGTTGAAGAAATGTAGTCTCACCGAGGGATTACAGCTCAGTTACTGTTATTCTTGTATGTGGCTGAACATTATTAGCAGCCATGCCCTATTTCTGACCTTGATCCATAGCATCAACCTCTGAAAGGGCCAAACACTATTCCTCTGTGGGGGAGCCAGAATGCTTGTTTCTACAGCCTTCCTACAGCTTTGTGAGGTGAAGCTCTGCTGCTCAGCAGAAGATAACCCCAACTGCCCCTTGTTCTACTTCTTATTGACCATTATCAAATCTTTTTTTTTTTAGCAAGTAACAATGATTCGCTTGTTTCTGAGTATGAGCTCTTAATTTAATTTATAAACTAGCAAGTTTTCAGGGTCTAGGATTCACATTTTCCCATTAAATTATTCTGAAATCGTCAATAACTAAAGTAAAAAAAAAAGTTCTGGTGTTGAAGTAAAGCAAGATGTTTAGTAAAGTGGATAATGGATACCAGTAATCGGCGCTTGTTTCTTCCCAGTCTCTGCCCATTTTGGCAGGGTCCAGTCAATGTTCTGGAGTTTGTTTCCATTCCAAAACCTATATATCTGCTCCATCAAACACAGAAAGTGTATCCTGAGTTTATGAATCCATCAGTCACTAGTGGATTACAAAAAAAATATCCAGCTTCCTGCCCAGCTGTAGCTGAGATTTTGAAAGTCTGTATCAACCGCCTCATCACATCCATTTGAAATTGAGCATCTGCCAGCTGCTCCCATTGAGTGTGATTGAGTCTGGAACACTGAAAGAAGCTGTGTTGTGGGAGGCCGCTTGTTTGGCAGATCCCACTGTGGAAACACTGACAAACAGTAACCACAGCCTGTTGACTACCGTCTGACCTCTGCTTCCTATTTAGTTCCCTGCCCCAATACCTCTCCTCTTCCTAAACAAAAGCAGGATGCAAATGTTTGAATGTTTTTCTGCATCTTACTTTGGGTAAGATTTTTGCCACATTAATAAGAATATTTGTAGTTCAGTATTTGACCTAGCTCTTTTGTCACTGCTTCCGTGGTCTCTTTTGAGACTTTGTTTGGTATAGTTTTGCTAAAAGTCTAAATTCTGTTAAATGGAAAAATGCAAAAGTAGAAGCAGAACAGTTACTGCTCTGAATATTGTTTAAGCATACTTATGCTGTGAGGCAGCTATGCTTGTTATACAGTTCTTCTTCATCATACTTTCTCTTTTTAAGGATTATCCTTTCCATGTCAACTCATGCCTCCTATACACTGAGTGCAGCAGCTCACCCAACCTGTTATTTTAATATTCAATATCCAAGATAACTGATCTGTTGTAGATCGAGCTAATTTTGGACCTGCGGATGAAGGTCAAGGAATCACAACAGGGTTTTCTGAAATGAACGCAAGACACTTGTCTTGGGCTTGTACTGATAACATTCCTGTCTGAGAAAACGGCGTCAGAGACGTTTTACAAGAATGAAGTCGGGCTGGAAATGACACATGCAACAATCTTTCTTGTTGTGATTGTTCAGTCTTGGTGTGCGCTCAATGTTTCAGAATTACCTCTGTGAATGTTAGAGGAATATACAGTCTATTGCAAGTTTGACAGTAACTGATCTTCCAGTGAAGGAGGCTAACAGTGTGATTGGGCAACATATGGTTAACCCAAGTGGGAGTACCTGAGCATTGTTTGTGTGCATACACGTAGTTCCCTGAGGCATAAGTGGTTTGATTTACTCATTTCTTTTAGTAGTACAAGTTGGTGATGATAATATACATGCAAACGTAATAACATCTGTGGTTTGTGCAGCAGTAGGAGTGCAATCATTTGAATTTGAACTCTTTTACTCTATCCCATGTATGACAAGTCATCCTTTTTACTCAATCCCATGTATGACAAGTCATCCTTTTTACTCAATCCCATGTATGACAAGTCATCCTTTTTACTCAATTGCTGACTTACTCAATTGGTGAATCACTTCTCTGCCTACTTATCGGTTGTTCATTCACTCCTTTGCTCGCTCAGTTACTTTTCTCTCACTCACATTTTCACATGTAGCCGTTTTTGGTCAGAAATTCTGAGTTTGCTCTACTTGTGTATACTCAAATGTTTCTTGTCAGTCTCTCGCTTCCAGAAAACGATTTGTCATTTGCATGCTCACTCAGTCCAACACCCTTGATCACTTGTTGGCTTGTTCGGTCAACTCCTTTTGCTGACAAGTTTGAAAAGAATGCGGAGCGCTCACCTCTGGAATGCTGGGAATGTGACAGCTGGGTTCCCTGAACTTCCTGCGTGCTTCGGCAGCACAAACGCATCAAACAATGAATGTGGAATCCAAACATGTTGGGCCATTTATGACAGAGGAAAGCTGCTTACCCTGAGCAAAGGCTGAAAAAGCCTCACAAACTTCACATCTGCGTGCCCACATGCGTTTCTTTATATAATGTAATTTAAAATATACTTTATATTGGACCTTATGATTTAGATTGAGAAACTTCATAGTGACCCTTGAATGCTCTATGTTATAGAGAGTGTGTGTGGGCTTTTATGTGACCGTTATAGAGAGAGACTTGCACAATGTGGTCAGAAGTTAAGATAGAGCTGTATTTAATGTAAAACCTATGGCTGGGACATACATGTCACTAAAGCTACTCTGTTGTTAAGTGATTTTACATTTTATCTTTTCGCTTATGGTTTTGTAGCTATGGCGAGGTTAGATGGCTTGGCCTTGACCATATATATCTTTCTGAGCATCGCTGTTTGTGTAGGCGCACTTCCTTTACTGTGATAGTGAGTCCCAGTAGGAAGTAACATAGTAATAAATTTGGTACATATAAGAGTTACATTTATCTGCAACTGTTCTAATATTGGATAAAATGGTGCAACTAACAATTATTATAAATCACAAGTATTCTGTTTTCTTGATGGAAGTCCACAATAGAGAAAAGTATAAATAAATAATATATAACACCCATTTATAAATTAGCAGTTACTTGTACTGACTCTTATATAGCAACATATTAGCCTTAGATAACAATTTATTTATCATTTATATGTTGTTTTATATATAGCATTTTTGTTTTAAAGTAATATAACTCTTGGCTGATGTTTCACTACTGTATGCTGCACAGTGCTGGCCTACCCTTTGACACAGTAAAAATTTATCACACATTTCTATCAGATCAAGTCATAGGCGCTCATTCTGGCCTTATCAGACAGTTGCACAGTTGGGACTATAGCCAAGCCCAGTTTGTGCATATGTGCATCCACAGTGTGAAAACCAACATATCATCGCTTTCCTGCAACACTCAACCTTTCAAATTATACCCGGCCCTGGCATTAATTCATTTACGCATGTAATTCATGTTCAAATTTGCTAACTTCTAAAAACTATGCAAATGTATGTTCTTTAATTGGCTTTGCCCAAACATGGCTCTAAATGTATTTCCTCTTTTTTAACTTAATTGTAGCAAAGGACTGATCCTTTGTACATGGGGCGGCTGCTCTACCAACTGAGCTAAAAGACACCCCCCTGTTGTCATTTTTAAGCACTCCAACTCAAAGTGTCCCCCCCTCCCCCGATGTCATGACGACCAGAGCAGAGGTCATGACCTGGGAAGTGACTGTCTGCTCCCATCTGGAGGTCCGGGTACCTGCCCAGTCCAATTCACTGACAAGGGTCAGATCAGCGTCAATGGACTGATTCACAGTGTGTGTGTATAGGAGGAGGATGAGTGCTGAGAGGAGGGTCCATTGACTCAGCAACTGTGAGCAGACAGAGCAGTTAAGTAGACATGTCAGGGGAACAGATGGAGACAGATTGATCTCTCCATATGGAAACAACTTCCACACACATATCCTTTGAGACGGTTAAAGTGAGGTTAGGTTTTAGTGATGTCAGTGATCACTTACCGTATCCACCATCAACAGAAAAAATGAAGATGACTGTGCATGGCGGCATCTGATATATGTGGTAATGTGATTTAGTACTTAAGGGTTTGTCCTGTGGCAAATTCTTATATGCATTTGCCTTCAGGTATGTATTCTCATAATACTGTACATTGTTATGCCGACATTGCTAGATCACATGCTTATAGTTAAGACTCATTAAACCTGGGTTATTGAATTTTACTTGTTTACAAAAAAGTAAACATTAAATTATCTCACAACCTACCAGATCATCAGATTATCCTGTTTAGGAGATTTGACTTATGTTTAAAAACAACAAGTAGCTCCACTTAAATATTAGTTGCTATACAAAAGCTGCTAGGTTAGCTGCGTGTAGGTTATTTCTTATTTTGATTCTTTTCAGTCGTCCAACTTATTTTGGTGCTTACTCCCAAACTATTTTAGTCCGCTGATCTTTTTTTAGTTTAGTTTTTTAAGTTTGATTCAGGTGGCGCAACTATGAAGCTGTATGCTGAACACTTTCTTCTCTTGAATCATTTTCACTGCTTTTCTCTCTGTGAGTGGTGTTCATTTTTGACGATAGTTTTGAGCCGGCTTTCCACCATGATTTCTTTTAGCGGTGTGCCGAACATCGAATCTAGGTAATTAACGGGAAACAGAGGCTATTTTTTTTGTCATTTATTTTTCAAAAACAAAAACAAAGACTAATCCAACGCTATACTGGCCATACTGTTTCTCATCCCACTTCCCAGTAAGAATTGCGTTTTTTTTAATCATTTTAGAGTGAAACTATAAGAGCAAGTATCGTCAGTCCCTCCAGTTGGTCTTCTGTGTAAATGTTAGTGTGTGTTTGATCTAGTTCTTCTATTTGCTTCAAATGCTTCTGGTTTTGAATTTTTTCTGTCTTGTCTTGATGCTGCTCACACCGAGGCTTGATGCACCAGGGTTATATTTGTTTTTCACGGTGGTGGTCTGGACTCCATTAGCCTTTTTTTTTTTTTTTTTTTTTTTTCATTTGTCTGGTTTTCAAGGCAGAAACTATATTTGTCGAACGGCTGTGAACGTCTCAAGTGCCCAGGAGTTGAGTGAGTGAGAAAAATGTTTCATTCGCCAGCGTCTGTGACCTAATCTGCACTTGGTGAGCTCAGTCAAATAGTCTCCTGCATAGTAAGTCCACTGTTAACTAGAAATTACATTGGGTTATGTCTACACAGATAAGAAGCCATTCACCGGCAGGGATTTGTGTGTGTTTGGTTTATCCGTGTGAGTTTGCTGGAGGTTTGGCTTAAGCGATAACATGATGTGCTGGCTTCCACTGTTGTGCTCCGGCTTGACAGACCTTAGTATTTCCCATGCAAACATATTCAAACCACATGTGACTGGTAGCACATGCCCACGTGTTCGTGCACAGGCTTATTTTATTGTCTGTAGGTGGGCAACGAGTTTAAGTGTCATCTATCAACGCCTACGGACATGGATGAGGCTGTGTTTCTGCTTGTTTTTATATTCCGTTCTATTTATATGAGCGCAGCCACTGTTCCTGCATCTATGGAAACATTTTAGCATCTGCACTGAGTATAGTTTTTAAGGCTTAACTGCTTACAATCTGCACTAAATCCCTCATCAGCCCCCCCCCAGCCTCACAACATAAATGGTGGCTTTTAGGCCTAACAGGAAACCTTTAAAAAAGTGATTTCTGTTTTTCATCTAACCAAGAAAAATGAAGCATGCATACGAGTTCCCTTTCTTTAGTGTTTCGTGGCGGTTAAATTTCGCTGATGTTTGTACCGCTCTCACCAGAGAAACCGTGCATTCCAGGTTTACCTTTTCCTACATGACCCCGGGGGCTGCAGAAAACATCTGAGGCTCGCATGGAACCAAACCAAACAAAAGCAGAATTAATTCTTCAAGTCCCAAAAAGGCTAAGCTAAGCCTAGCAGGCCCAGCTGTAAGACACTTGGTGCTTTTTTGTCTTTTGCAGTACTCTGTAGTATGCAAACTCCCTGTTTTGGATTTATGGCGCTGCAGTGAGTGTGAGAAGCAGAGCAGAGCTGCCTGTCTGAACAGATTGGTGAAAGAGATCAGCTATCTGTTCCATATCTTGGCTATCTGACAAGCCCGCCTGTGGCTACAAGGCCACGTAGACGACAGCTATGCGCAGGCCAAGTGGGTGCGTGCATCAGCTACTTTAATTTGACTCTTGTTGGGACCCAGAACTGCTGTATTCATTTACACGCTTCTTCATTTTTATCTTATTTATTTTGTTTGCAAATTTCTGCTTGTGTGCCTGCCTAAACTTAGCAGCCCACCCCTCAGACTTGATTTGAGCATGAACCTGGACTAACTAAGTTCAGTCTGTAACATCTGCTGCTTTGAACGGACAGAAACTTCTCTGGCTGCTGTGTCCTTCAGTGCTCAGGCCTGCAGAGATGGTGAGGGGTGACGGAGAAAGAGGTTAGAGAGGCCGATGCATGAAAGACAAATGAGTTTAAAACCGCGGGTGATGAAAAGCTAAGTAGCAAGTGTTGAACTCTTAAAACTTAAAGCGGAATAATCAAGATTAACTATGGGATAATGTTTACAGCTGAGTAAATGAAAGCATTTAACAGAGGTGCAGAATGTACTCTTGTCAAGCAAAGGAAATGATAGATGAGTTTGTGAAACCAAACAGCAAGTTTGGACAAAGACGTAGGGTATAATTAGCACAGATGAAACAAATCAAAGCATGACTTGTGGCTTTTATTATATTCATTAATCTAATTTCACTGTGTGTCAAAGGTGAGTAGAGAAGCTGATATTGATGATGGGCTGCAACACTTTTCAAGTAGTTACATGAATTTTTTCTTTCACTTTTGCAATGTAACCTTTAGCCGAAAACAACAAAATTGTCGAATGAGACGCACTGAGAACAATGATTTCTACTGTTTTGGACAGTGAAGATGTTGAAGATGATCATGCGGTAGGTTTAAAGTCTGTGTAAAATAAGAATAAATATGTGTTCAGTCAAGCAGCAATTTTTAAGCGACTGAAACGTGTCAGATGTGTCAACTTTGAAACACTCTGAGCGAGATGAATTCATCTCTATATCTCTGCTAGGGGTGCAAAGATATGCTCAGGGTCGCCTTAGCGTGTCATCGAGCCATCCTTTAGGACCGCCCCAAAAAACCTGCACCCAGTACTGGTGGAAAACGCTCAAAGTCTTTTCACATGTTTTCAGCGACTATTTCTCAACACATTTAATGTATTTTGAAAGAAATCTCAGAATTGCCTTCACACAGACTTTAAAATGTAACCGTGCACCTTTTTTGAAGTTCATTGCAGACGAAAAAAAAAAAAACCCTTCCTATGCCTACTTCATTAATTTCAGCATAAAACTGCAGCTAAGATTACATAAAGGGTCAGATTTTCCATTTCTGTGTGTGGCAGTGTTTTTGTGCGTATGTGTGTGGCTGTTTGGTTTGGCTGGTGGAGAGAGGGCAGCTGGTGTGGTGCCTTTCTGGGCCAGACTTACTCTTCACCCTCTTTTTCTAGTAGGAGTAAAAGGAGGAGCAGACCTTCCCATTACAAAGTCAGAAATTATAGTACAGCACATGCAAAGTGACAGTCTTGAACTTTTTCTTTTTTTGGGGAAGGGGGTTGGTAGAAATTTGCCATTCTGCACCGTTGGCATCCTTCCCAGGAGGGAAGTTGTGATTCATCAAGTGTTCATGCCCTCTATTCACATCAATTTGGACTATTCATTTTCTGTTTAGCCGTGTCAAGGGTTGTTATTTTCCTCAGCTCGACATGTTTTGCCGGTGACCTCACAAACGTATACTGTAAATGTAGTCCTCCAGTTCAGTCAAGTTGAGCTCTCTTTTCTAGTCATGACTGACGCCTCCCCCCCCCTCATCTCTCTCCCTTCTTCCCTCCTTCTCGCTGTTTCCATAACCCAACTCCACCACCAGCACCACGACTGTCGTCACTGGGCTTTTTATGAACCTTTCGTTTTCAGTGCGGAAACTCTCAGGATCCAGGAGCCGAGCTGTATTTGTTTTCAGGCTTTTTCTGCTTAGCACGCGTTAGGTCAGTGAACCGATTGGCCCGAACGAACAGATACATGTGTTTTAATTCTGCAGGGTCACATTTCGATGAAAGCTTTTTTTGGGCAAGCAGTTTCAAGGCCCTCTCTTCGACCTGGGTTTATTCCTGAAAATGATTGAGTGGAAAAGAAGAAGCTGAGCCGTGAGCCAAAAGAGGGGGATTTAAGATTTAAGTGCTACCAGTGTACTCCAGACCTCACACTGATACTGACAGTGATAAGGCCGTGCTGCACAGCGGAGCAGGGGATTGTCAGGGAGCTTCTTCTGTGGATAATAATCCTGTCAGGAGTTATCATACCAGGGGAAATCATAGCTGACCTTGATACCCCTTGTAGGTTTAAAGCATTAAGGCTTTAGGAATATTGACTTTACATCAGGCCAGATGTTAAGCTTTCACTTGATCCTTTTAAATGTCTTGTACTGTGACGCATATTTTCTTTTTTATTTGATTCCAACATGTTTTACCAAGAATAGCTTCCAAAGGAGAGGCATTGCAGCAGGAACAGATGTTTCCTTACTGATACACTTACGTATATACATTTCACAATTTGAAACATTGAAATTGCAATGTAAACAAAAATAAAGTGCTCCAAAAATCTAACCAAATCATCTCATTGTTGGGGAAAACCTGGTGGTGTTCAGTGGGAAGGTTTTACCATAGCAGCTAACACCTGTAGGCACGCAAGCCTAATTTGTTATTGATGTCGGTATCATCGTGGTATTGGTGGACTAGAGGCCCTTCAACCGCTTGTCATGACTTCCCTTTAAATGACAAGTACCGATATCTACTCAAGCCCACTCTCTATCTAATTCCACAAAGTCACCGGCTCGCTTGGGTTTATGGTACAGTACAAGAGCACTCATGTTGAATTACAATCTCATACAGCCTCTGACAATCTGATGCTTCTGTTCTCTGCGTTGCAGTTCCCGTGTCCGTGACTGAAAACGAAACGAAGCATCTCCATCTCTGTGCAGATCTGTTTTTAAACAGAGCGTGTATTGCAGCTATGGTATAGTGGTGACTTCACTGGTATCCTGCAGAGACTCTTATAGAGCTTATAATTACTGATGCATTTCTCTTAGCAACTTTTAATCCCCATGTCGGGTGAAACTTTAATTTATTTTATGTTTTTTTTTTTTCAGATACAGATCACAAGGTAGAACATTCTCCACATTGTACACGGTGTTCTGCTATATCCCAGTGCCATATTGACTCTGCGAGTCGGTAGTCTATGTAATGTAAATGTTAAAGGCTGGTTATGCAGGCAGGATGTTAGCCAAGCTGTTTGTTCTGCTGGTTTCAATGGACTTGTTGTACCGTCTGTCCACAATATCCTCTTTGTGTCAGTGACAGACTCGACTGACATACTGTACATTCTGGAGGAGGTGGGCGTAGGCTGGAGGAGGGGGGGGGTGATTGAACTCTCTCTACAAATGCAGGCTCAGCTGGAGGCCGACCTGGTTCCTCCTGAAAAGTCACAGAGATTCAGTGAAAGTATGTGGAACGTGTCCATGAGTTCAAATCTGCAAATGAAAGCGGTGACATGTATAAAAATTTGGCGTCCATGCTTCTTTTTAGTGCATAAAGGATTTTAGTGGAACATTAAAGATAACCCTATACATAAAACCCCACTCAAACGACAACTGACCAAAAATCCAAGCCTCCAGAGGATGGAATCTGACACAACAGTAGGCTGTTTTCTTACTCATGTAGGAGTGCCTGAACATATCATGAATTCAGTGTTAATAGGCCTCCCCTTGATGGGGGGAAAAAAAGGGAGAAATGTCGTGGGTGGGACAACAACCTCTGTACTGCAACAACTTGCTTTTGTGTGACTAGTGCTGCGTCTGTGCTGCCGCAGCTTGTTTATGTATGAGTAACAGGCATACTTCAGCAGGGCTGCATGTCAAAAATGGTAGTATCCTGTCAGGGTTAGGGGGTGTGGGAAAAAAAAACCCCAAAAAAAACAAGCGTACAAACATCTACTGTTACTGTAAAATGTTGATTTTTAAATAGCATCACCAAATTGAGATGGTCAGATTGAAGGTATGTGGTGGAGTCACATGACAGCTGCAGGACTGCTGCCTGCAAACTGGTTTCACATCATTTTTCCCCTGCAGTAAACAAAAATGTCAGGAAACCTTTTTTAAGGTGCTCAAGCTGTATGCATAGCTGCCGTCTCTCGGTTAAATGTAACCGATCCTGTTTAGACTGCTTAAATATGACAGCAGGGAGATATGCAGTTTGTGTTAGATCAAGCCTCATTTAAATAATGAGAGCGATGTTCCTGCCAGGAGGTGGCAGCAGCAGCACTGTCTACCTGAGTCACACACATGCTGTCTGTCGAGACACACACACACACACACACACACACACACACACACACACACACACACACACACACCAGGATGAGCACAGCAAGCCTCACCGATCCAGCTCCATTTGTCTTACTTTTAGTTTGACAGCCACACTTCTGAGGATGAGATTAGACTCGATTTTTCGATATTTCTGCAGCTAGTTGCAGGACTTGCATCTTCAGGGAGTGGACGTTTTTAGTCATTTAGAGAAACAGACGTTTTCTTTCGACTGAAAGAAAAAAAACATTTAATCTGGTTTAAATTTTGCTCATGTGCTGCAAGGCCGCGTGCGACTTCTGTGTACATGTAAATGTGATGACTGCTGCAACAAATGTAACATAGGGTCTTTGGTTTTATACTGCCAGTAAAATAACACAACTATACACAGTAATATTTAAATATCTGTATTAATCTGAAGTAGATTCTAATCCAGAGAAACATGCCTCTGAAAACTGCCATGTGTCATTTGAGTGCATTTCATCCAAACTTTTTCTGTTGTTTTGACCATAAGAGACAGATCTAAATCAAACGCCTCAGCCGGTGATGGGTTAATGAATGTCTCTCCTGAGGTTATGACGTCCTAATCACAGATGGGGTCATCAGGCTGCCACATGAGCCTCCAGGGAGGACAGGCCAAAGGTCAGAAGTCACTGGAGGAGGTCGCTCTGCTGACCTGCGCTGTCTTGAGGGAGGACGACGAGACAACAATTCGCGGCGCGTGGGCTTGAAGCTAATGACACGAAGGACTTGGCTTTCGTAGTTGCGCATGTAAACATATATCAAACCAGGAGTGTCGGGGATGTCGTGTCCACTTATGTGCGTGTTGTTTAGACTAAGCAAACCTAGTAAACGTGATGCAGTGGGATTCACTCGGAACTACTGCCTGTGAAGAAAAGCGTCTAAACTTGAATCCTGTGCATATTTAACAACCAGAACAACACTGTGTGTTTGTGCAATTTTTATTACATCGCGGTCAGGTTTTCCATGTGGGCTGGGAATGGGGGGCATCACTGCATAATAGATATCTGAATTGACGCCGCTACATAAAAATCTGGGGATCGTTTCCCTGAGTGTAAGCCACCAAAAACCATAACCGCAGCCACCACACCCACAGTTCCAAAATCCAAGCAATGTATACATGTACTGAGGGCACAAGGAGAGAGAGATTGGCGTGGGCTGCGTGGTGATCACATTACCGTCCTCTCTCTGCAGACCACTGATTAAAACAACAAAGCAGAGATCCCCTCCTCGGACATCCTGCTTTCTGTCTGTCTGGTCCTATTGATGACCTGCTTTACACTAATCAATACATGACAGGGACAGTTGGCTTCACGGATGTGTGCAGTAGTAGACGCACTATGTGTTGTTTAAGGGTGCTGCAGCAGAATAAATGTATTTGCCGCTGTGCAGGTTATCAGAAGACGCTTTGGCGCCAAGATCAACATCGAGGCATGAGTCACAAAAGTTGCTTTAGTCAAATCTGCATCTAAAAATTCAGAATCTATGAATATGCAAACCATTTT
Organism: Larimichthys crocea; assembly: GCF_000972845.2. Taxonomy (NCBI): domain Eukaryota; kingdom Metazoa; phylum Chordata; class Actinopteri; family Sciaenidae; genus Larimichthys; species Larimichthys crocea. The sequence goes on from NC_040032.1 coordinate 4,623,064, forward strand.
GGTTTCAAAGATTTGACTGCAGGATGACAAGATGCCACTAAAAAGTCCTTTCTCGGTGTATTTGCACTGGATATTTCAACATCTTACATCACACTTACATTTTGGGCCACGATTGGCTCCCAAACTAGGTATGATGACACAAAATTCTGCTTGTACATACATGTCTTGAACTGAGCTTTAGGGTGAGCACAGAGAAACCGTCTCCCTGCAGTAGATGAATGTAAAAAAAAATAAAAAATTGTGCACAGAGGTCAAACATCCAAGTGAAGCAAAACAGATTTTGTGTAGATCTATGTGAATCATGCAGAGTATTTAATGGAACACACTAACAAGCAGGGAGAGGCAGCTACTGAGGGGCTCGTCTCGCCTAATCTGAGCCCCCACACTAGCCAGTCGCCTCAGGCCTCTCTGATCCGACATACACACACTTACTGTACATACACGTGCACATACACACATGCGTGCTCAGCAACATGACAGGAATGCTTACTGGAGCAGTTTGTTGTGTTCACTAACCCAGTTAACTGCGATTTAAAGTCAATACAGCTCCACTTTTCACTACTCTGCTGTGAACCGGGCTTTTCCATGCCTGCCCTCCGCTCACCGTCTCTGCCTTCGGGATCAGTAAATGGAGGTTGCAACTCTTGCTGTGAAGCGGATGGCCAGGTCAAGCTCTCTGTCCTTGAGCATTTATCTCTTATTTAAATGGCGGAGACAGAGTGACAAGCCGGTTAGCTTGTTATGCTTTCGTCTTAGAGAGAAAAGTAGGCTCCTCTAACCCTACCCCTAAAACTCCCTTTGTGTGTTGTAGCCAGGAATCTCTCCCTGTGTTCATGACAAATGTAAGATACTTGCAATCTGCTGTATGTTCATTTAGGCACTATAAATGAGTGAAAACATGAAATTATCGCTGATTACTTAATGCTTAGTTTGCACAAAGGCACGGAAGAAACCTGGACCAGCAGACTGGTGTTCACCTTTAGCTCTTATCTTCTCCTTCTCTTGTTTCTGTCTTTCTCTCGTGGTATTTCTCTTCATCTGACTGCTCACTGTCTCAGGTCACTCCCTTTTTTCTCTCTCCTCCTTCCTTCCTTCCTGTATCAGATAGAGCCAACAACACATCGGAGGTGTGGTGGTCCATTGCATTAAAGGCTCCCCAGTCCCAAGTGTTCATCTCTGCTTCCGCTGGCTCTCACAGCTTGAGTCAGTTTACCAGTACACACACACACATCCACAAGCAACTCCATTGAAAAACATGCTCCTTTCTCTCTCTCGACTATTTTGTTTCTCTTGTATTGCTGCTGTAATACCCCACAGTAGTTCCTATGTTTCACTTGGTTGTTGAATTTATTACATGTTTTCTAAGTTGATCAAGAGAAAACTAACTTTTATTAATTATTATTATTATTAATCAGTTGATTGTTAAAGTAAATGGACTGGACAAAACAACATTTTTCACTATTTTCTGACATTTTAAAGACCAGTCGATTTAAGCTAGAGAATAATCAGCAGATGAATCAATAACCAAAATGGAGTCAACATACAATTCCTCATTTCTTTCTTAATAAATTGTCTATATAGTTTACTATGTCTTTTGAAGGATGTGATTTCTAGTCACATGCTCTCAAAGTCAACCCGCTTAAGCACTATGTAAACAAAACCTGTAGTGAGGAAACGGCGCTCCAACGAAGGCAACACACTGCAAATATGAATTTGTGCTCGGGGGATTTTCTGATTTATTAGTTTCAGATTAGGCCATCGTAGCTGTCCCAATTTTTTTGTGCCTCCTTGCTAAACTGCAGCTGCGCTTTGGCTTTATACTAAAGTGGGATGATTGTTAGGAAAAGCATTTTTCTTTTCTTGTTTCAGCTGATTTTTAAGTTGCATGGGAAATATTAACGCTGGTCCTCGGGGGGGCGCATAGGTAGTAGCCTATTGTTCTTTGCAGAGTGTCCTCAGCTCTCGCTGTCTTTGGCTGTCCTGTGAAGTAAAGATCGAACAAAATAGATCGAACAAACAATCTATAACATGTTTTTGCTCATGTTGGACAGAGCTAGGCTAGCTGTTTCCCCCCGTTTCCAGTCTTTGTGCTAAGCTAGGTTAGCCCTCCGCTGGTGGTAGCCTGATATCAATCCTCCATTTAACATTTGTAAAGTAAGCTGATCTCACCAAATGTCAGACTATTCATTTAACCTGCTGTTTTACTAATATTGCTATTATGCCATTACTATAAGAATATTCCAATATCTCATATACTTTGTGTGTGCGAGCATGTGTGTGTACATATCCAGTCAGCCGTGCAGTCCACCTGTTGAAAGTAGTCCCCCTGTGGCCTCCCATCGCCACTGTGTTTGTCTGATCCTACAGATGCTTATATGAAGCGGTTCCCTTCACACACACACCCTCTGTCAGCCTCTTAATGTTTTGACAGCTGGCCCTGATAGAGCACTATTTTAAGGCCATGGGGTGGATATATCTGTGCTTGTCTCGCTGCTGTCATGTGTGCGTACATAAGTGCTATGCCTGCCTGTCTGGTTTGAGGGTGTCGGTTTGATAGGCAGCCTTTTTTTTTTTTTTTGCGTAGTCCAAGAGGCCTCTGTGGAAGCGTTGCACTCGATGTGATTTACATGGTGCTCAGACATTTCACACTCTAAACAATGAGCTAATCTTTTAAAATGTTTCACTTCTGAAATACTCAACACACTCTCTTGCGTTTAAATATGTGTTTTCAAAGGCAGTAAATGTTGTTTCTTTTATGTCTTCACTGGGGTCACAGTGACATGTTCACTAATAGCGTCTTTCTGTCCTGCAGGACCTGCACACCATCTACTGCCACCTTTACCACATGGACGTCCTCTCTCACCTTAGGGAACATCAGCTAAGGTGAGTCATTTTTCTTTCACTAAAAGCAAAATTGTCAGTGTCAGGCCACATTCAGACAGGATTTCCATTCATTTGAGTGGTGGCGGTCTGTTTTTGGCTGCGGCCACAGGGATGTCAAAAAAAAAACAAAAAACGCAGTCACCTGCGGCGGCGGAGGTGGAAGTTGAGCTGGATCCAATTTTTGAACAAACACGTCACACAAACAGGCAAACCCTCCACAGTCAGCCTGAAATGTCACTTAAGGTGAGGCTGTCCAGGTCACCTGATCGCTTGATTACGTCTGAATGCGGCCTTACTCGGAGAGTTTAGATTTTTTCCGCTGTTACGCAACATTGGGTAGAAATTGGTATTTCTGTGATTTACTGCAACCAGTTTCAGTGTGCGATACCACTGTCGTAAATAAGGACCGTTGTACAGGTACATTTGTTATGATTACATTACTTATGCTCAGAAACTTGACAACTTTGCTAAGAGCCATACATCAAGCAAGTGCAAAAAAACAAGACAGCTAACATTACTTACTAGTCCAACAACCAGGTGTCTGTCTTTCAGCCTTTTATTTCATAAAGCTCTCGCCAATAAGTCCCAGATTTACTCTCGTCTGGCTGCCTCATGCTCAGTCGCTCTCTCCTCTTTTCTTCTTTGTTTCCTCTGTGAAAATTCTCTTTACCTCTGACATTATGTCCACAGAGGCTGCAAAGCCCAGTTACATTGCCTGCTAGACAAGCGGCACGACACCATCCCTGCTGCCTGTCAGCATTCTCCTGCAATCTGGGGCCTGAAAACCTCCTCCTCTTTTTGGTGGTCCAAAACACTTCGCTGGTGCTGTGAGCTCACAATCCCAGCAGCCCGGCTAACAAACTGAGCTAACATTAGCTAACAGCAGGTCCAATTGGCAGCAGTGTACTTTACTGTCCCTCAGGAAAATCAAAGGGAAACCAGAAAACATTTTTTCCATGAGTTAGACATTATCTGTGTAGCATCAAAATGATCTAAAATCTGTTATTTTATGGTAGAAAAGTTATGTCATGTTGCATTAAAGAAGGTTTGTATCAAGGTAAGTTTACCAAATTAACATCAGAGTAGCCTTTAGGCTTACTTTCTGCCTGACTTATTAATGAGGCACACACTGCCCAAACAGGTTTCAGAGGGCTTAGAATTTCTTTTGGCCCAGGTTGGTTTTGCAGCCTGGCTTTATCAGCCACAGTGTATTCAGTTCATATCAAGCGTGTTTAAATTGTTTTGCCTATGTCTGGAATGTTCGACTATTGTTGAGCAGGTGACAGCAATGACATTCGAACAAGAATGTGCATGTAAATTGCAGATATGAGCCCTCATCCCAACAAACAATGGTGTGAGATGACAATCTCACACCATTTACAAGAAATGATTCCACAGTGGAGGGTTTAGGGACAGATAGTCTCTCGTGCTTGTTTAAGAATGATCAAATGAACCTCATAGATCTATGTATGCTCTGTCTAATTATCAAGCTGCAGTACTTTAGAGTCCATTTGACTTGTGTTTACAAACCCCTGTTCTCTGGCAATTGGGTTCAATCGACCAAAGACTGAGCAAAAAAGACAGAATGCGAGTTGAGGCTGCAGCCAGAAATTGAGTAGCGGATTACTTTAACACTCTGAGCTGTCAGACAGTAATGATGGGGTCTAAAATAGGAGGGCTTGGTGTCTTCTGAGGAAAAGGATGCACATGTTATGGATTGTGAGAGCTGAGAATATATCAGGGGTGTTTGTTTGGAGATGCAAAGTTTAACATTTTTTGCCTTTCTGTCTCAGGTCGATGTGCACCTCGGCCAGATATGAGAGACATGAGGCCAACCACATCTTGTTCTTGTAAGTACAACTTCTCACACTGAGCTCTGCTTTACTATCTTCAACTGCACTTACACTCGCTTTTTATTGAAATATCTGCTGAGCATTTTTAATTCAAATACGAGTTGATTTAAAAAAATTTTTTTTTTTTTAGATTTTTGTCACCAGTTGAAGTTTCACAATATTTTTTAAGAATGTAACATCCACACATCGTAGCAGCCTAGAATAACAAAAGTTTGTCAGTTTTGGCCACTAAGCAGCTGCACTCGAGCAAGTTATACCTCGCTCAGGAATAGTTGACTTATAAAAAAGTTCATTCAAACTCCATAGGAGCAAGAGATAGATTTCATCAGTGCATCTCTTACAGTGAACGAACTGTAAGCATGTTCAGTGCTATAGGACACATGGGACTTTGAGGTGTAATCTGCAAATGGAGGCGTTGCATGACTAGTCAGAGCCATGCCATGAAGTCGGCACTTATAAATTGTGCAATTTTTATTTTATTTTTTTAAAAACCATCTCAATATCAGTTTTGGTCTTTTAGTGAGATTTGTTCATATTCAGAACGATGTAGAATATCACCAGATTTGTCCTTTAAAATGATTTTAAACAGACTAAAGCCTGAACGAGAAAATATTACAAGGAGCAAACATAGGTGCTACTTCTTACATACCTTTTTTAAACTATCCAGTAAAACCTGAAGCTGTAGCTTCTGCTGAAAGTGTTTTTGCATTCGTTTTTTTTCTTTTTTCTTTGAGGCCCACTCCACTTTTAAGATACCATTGCCTGGATGAGATCACTGATCAAGAGCTGACGGTGTTGCCGACAGATCCCCTGATAGCCCGTCTGCCTTCCTTTCCGCCTGTCTGTCGAGGCGTGTGAATAAATGGATACTAAGATGGATGTGTCAGATGGTGAAAATAAGTCATTTTAGCATCATACGCAGGAAAACTAGGCAAGAAGACTGATGAGGAGGGGAGAAGAGGAATGAGAGATGAGCGAGAGGCTGCCGAAAGAAGGAGAGAGTAGTTGATAAGATGAGAAGGGAAGGGAGGAAGTGGCTGCAAATGAGAGATGTAAGGAGGTATATTAAAAGAGAACACACAAGGGGAGAGGAGAGCACTGCAGAGGAGGAGAGAAAACAAGAGGTGGATATGCTAAAGAGAAATAAGGAGGAAAGGATAGCAACGCAGAGAGGGAGGAGAGACAAAATGAAGTGAGGAGAGGAATGAGGAATTTGAAGTAAGGTAGAAGAGGGAGGGGAGCTGAGATGTGGAGGAAGTGGGAAACAGGGAGGACAGAGACAGATGAAAGGATCAGAGAGAGGCTTCACTTGCTGCTGATGTATTATGCTCGCTAGAATCACATTAGACACTCGGTGGTTTAATCTGCCATCAAATAAACACACACAAAATCTCCCTCTCCAATACTCTCTCCTGTCTTACTACCAAGGGGTTAGTCTTAAGTACCTTAACCCAGAACAAAGAGCCTGCCATGTCCAATTAGTCAGCTGCTACACACACACACACACACACACTGCAGACAGCAGATGAAAGCAATCAAGTTCTTTCCAATGAAACCATAATAGTAGTTAATAATGGCCTCATTATTTCCAACATGTTTATGTTGAGCCTGCACTTACTACACAGCATCCAATGGTAAAGAACACTAAAAGGAACAAAAAGATGAATGAACGTTAAAAGAAATACACTGCACTGCAACTATAGATCATCAAAGTCTGTGTAAAGTAGGAATGAATATGTTCTGAGTTTGTCAGACCAAAGTAGAAAGTGGTATTAACCACCCAGACAGATTTGTATAATTAAAAATATTGACAAGTTTATAAAATTAGGTGCCAAAATCGGGTAAAAATCATCAGCACCAGGACTGGGGGGGCGTGTCTGCAGTCAAGCATCAATTTTAAAGCGACTGAAACGTGTCAGATGAGTTCAGAAAATGACATGACTAACTTTGAAACACTCTGATCGAGATGAATTCATCTCTGTCTCTCTGCTAGGGGTGCAGGGGTATGCTCAGGGTGGCCTCAGCGTGTCATCGAGCCATCCTTTAGGACCGCCCAAAACATCCTGGACGGAAAACTGTTTGAACCTCTAACTCCACATTCCAATAATATGACGTTCAAAGTTTTTTCACATGTTTTCAGCAACTATTTTTCAACATATTTATTGTAATTTGAAAGAAATCTCAGAATTGCCTTTACACAGACTTTAAATTGCAAAAAGCTTCTTATTTTTCAGAAACTGGAACAAGTGAATGTTTGACATTGCTGCTTAATAAATGATCAGTTGATTGGCTTTCTGTTACACGAGCGAGTTTAGCCAGCTCACATTTAGTTTTTGCTTGTTAGGCCATAGTTGGTCATATTTGCGGCTTTTTTCTCTCTGCACTTTTAAGAAATCACTTTTTAAATCTGTGTCCAGCACTATAACATCCTTTCTGGTGAAACATGAGCTTCTGCAAATATCCTCTTTTTTTTTTTTTAAAACCACAGTGGCCATTATTGCTTCTTGTGTGTAGTACAAACAGTTCAGTTCCTGACATACAAAAAATATAAAGTTTATCACCTTGTGCAGCATGCATTTATCAGGCAAGACTTTCCCAACATTGAGTATTTCCGAAGGTTTTTGCACTACATAGACGCTGAATCAACACACCAACACTACTGAAATACAACATTTATCATACAATCACACTTAAATGCATAAAGTGATAAGTTGCACAAGAAAATCTGATATTGCCGTCACAGCTCCCAAACCATTTATGGAAATGGCCAGGCTCGTTTTTTTTCTCGATTCAGTTTTCAGTCCCAGTGTGGATACAATGTGAGTATCATCTTTATAAAATCTGATTTAGGAAATAAGATTTCAAAATTGCTCAGAAATACCTAGTGAAAGGACAAATAACTAAAATTTTAGGTTTTTAAAAATGGTATCATATATCAAACAAGAACAATGTGAAGAAATGCTATACCGAGAGAGAGAGAGAGAGTCTGCAGCATTATAATTGAATTGATTTACTTCACTCAAGAATTGAGTGAATACACCTTACTTGATTTAATGATCAGATTGAACAATGTGTGGCTATGTTTTAAATGTTATTATTCTTTACATGACCTGTGGTGATCTTGCAGAGCCAGGCTGTATTTAAGTAATTAATCATGGAAGAGAGATGACACCAGTTTTCTGAACTGCAACATCATTTAAATAACCTGCCTGTATAGCCCTTTTTGTGATGACAGAATGTATTTCTAGTTATTTATTTCCTTAAATTAAAGTTCCTATTTGGTAGTTGTCCATAGCTGTCCAACTGTGTCACCTTGTAGATAAATAAGCATTTTTAGGGTGCAGTTAGATGAGAAAGCAAATAACCTTCTGCTTTGTCAGGGAAGAAGAGGCAAATAAATTACAGTCTTTCCATAAGGTTTGCTCTTCCCACCATGGTGCAGCTCTTATCTCCATGCTTCAAACACTCCTCATTTCTCAGTCCATGTTTCCAGTCTGTGTATTCATAACGACACGCACAGATACCGTCTGCTCTCCTCTGACTGACTTCTTCATGTATGATTGCGTCTCAGCTAGATGATGACTCATTCACCCAGCTTATTATGAAGTCAGTTAGACTTGCTGTCGGGGCTTAATAGATAACATGTGCACATGAAATAACATGGACGGTCGCATGGCTGATGTTTTGAATTAGTTTATTTTCAGTTAAAAGACTGTCATGTTGCAGCTTGCGTCGAATGAATCACTGTTTATTCTAGTCCTTTTTAGCATGACTGCCTGCCTTTAACGGATTCTCTCCACCTTGCTGTGATGACTCATTATATCATGGCTCTATAGGACTAGACATCCAAAGAATGCATTTATGCCAATTCAAATGCAACACTTGGGATTCAAAGCTCGGATAAGCACTTCATATTTTCTTCCAGGCATCTCAGTCCTTCAGTTCTCTTTGCAGGCATGTTGGGGCAAATTGTTGTTCTTTGTAGCCATTCCAGCCATAAATGTATGTTTAGATAAATAAATTAATGTACATAAAAACTGTCACCAAGTCGTAAAGCTAGCTCTGAGATGAGGCTGCAGCAGAGATGGTGGGAAAAAAAATCTGAGAGAATCAGGGCTTCTGTAGGAATTGAATTTTTTACAGATTTAATCTTGAGCACTTCTCTTATGGAAATTGCTCAGGAACCGACCGTAATGTCAATATCCCCTTCGAACACCCTCGGTCTACAGGTTGTGGTTGTAAAAGTTCATGAAGCTGGGATTATCCTTGAGGTCACAATAGATAATTTTATACAGTGAGGTCAAGTTTCCAAAAATGGAATCACTACAATGAAATGAAAGTACAAAAAGGAAATGTTGAAAGTTCACATGGTCCATGGTTTCCTAATGCATTAGACTGTGAGGTGTTAATGAAGCACAGACTGTAGCACTGGACTGCGTTTCACACCAGTATGTTCTCTTCCTTTGTTCCAGCCCAGACACCATCGCTACCTGTTGGTACATCCTGCTCTCTGGATCAGTCTTCGTCAAGGAGCACATGTACCTGGCAAGGTGCTGGTATGTAATCACCAACACACAGACACACACACACAGACACACACACACACACACACACACACACACACACACAAACTCTCAGAACACAAGCACAAAATGAGAGAACCACATCAAGGCGAGGTGAGAAAGGAAGGTGTCAAATATAGTGAGAGGAGTTGGGATTTGACATATGTGAATCTGCCCCATCTTACCTTGTCAGATGCTGTGTGTATGTCTATCTTTGCGTGGGTGTGTGTGTGTGTGTGTGTGTGTGTGTGTGTGTGTGTGTCTGTGTATTCATCTGTAACATGAAAAGGAAGAGGTGTGTCACGGACCTGTAATCCAGGTATGAAAAGGTCGCACATGCAAAAATACACACACTCACTCACACTTGTACATCACACGGTATGATTTAGTCCCATGTTGAGCCACGCAGAAGAGATGACATGATTGTTCTATTCTCATCCATAAATATTTAGTTCACTATAATATTAAGATGAGGACAAAGCAGTAAATGTTGGTGAGAGAGGAGCTAAATCTGGAACATGATGTGATCTCTACATTGAAAGAAAATATCAGGTCCCCCTCCTCAGACCACTCAAAATGCCAAAATAAGCCCGTGAATACCTTTTTTAAAACAGAAGTGTTGCACCTGTTTAAATAAAAGAATTTAATGTAAAAAGGAAAACTGAGTGACTTTGCTTGAGGTCGCCCCTCAGCTCCATGTTTACCTTCTTTCTGTTGTTGTAGTTGGACTGAAACCGGGGCAACACATGCCAGAAATGTAAAGTAGGGGCCAGGTACCTTCTGTGTGGTCATGTCTAAATAGGACCTTCACCTGCTAAAGGGAGTTGGTCATGAATTGAGAATGATGTCTGATCTCACACATGATCATACATTACATTAGCAGGGTTACTATCAGCCATGGAATTTCCGGAAAATGGAATAGTAAATTTGATAAATTCCTTGGGGATCTAAGTGAAAGTCGTGGAAAATCATGGATCTCTTTTCTATATGAATACAGTACATTTTTCACTTGTTTTAAACACATTCTGGGGTTTTTTGCAATGGAAATGTTAACCCCTCAGCATTACTCATTATAAAAAAAGAAAAGAACCACATGTTTTGGGTCATAAAAGATAAAGAATTTCACAGTTTAAATCCTTGTATGAGCCAGCTGGTATATAATAAAATCTAATTTTATTGCTTCCTGTGATTAGATATTTGCTGGATGAAAAGTAATTGTATAAAGTCGTGAATTTTACTGTCATGAACTCAACTTTATTCATTCATGTCTAATCTGAAATCTGAAAATCATTTTCTTGATTAATTAATTTGTTTGTGAAATATAGTGAAAATAAAACTTTAATAAAATAAAAATAAACAGTGAAAACTAATTTAAAAAATGCCAGCTACTATTTCTTGAAGCGCTGGGTGACATCTTAATATGTCATATGTAACACTTGCCAACATGGTAAGTTTACTATCAGATAAGACAAAGAGCAGCATCAGATCCTCTCCACTGAAAAAGCAGAGATGGGGAAGGTTTGGCATTTTTGTTTAGAGCATTGTGGTTAACAAAATAGACGTTGATCTCTGCATCACTGTAATAAAATAACAAACAGTGTAAATGTAGCAGTGGCAGTTTGTAGTGAAGACTGACTTTTCACAGGCAGAGAAAAGTAGCTGGTGTGATGTTAAGGCAGTTTATCCAACAACAGCAACAACACAAAGCCACAACTGGCTCCCAATTATCAATAACCTCAGGGCAGCTAGCGCTTAATTTGTGTGTGTGTGTTCATTCTAGTGTGGATCAGTTGATAATAGAGGGTGGGTGGTGGGGTGGGGGAGGGTTGGTGGTCTGCAAAGGGCTGAAGGGTGTGTATGTATGTGTCTGTATGTTGGAGTACACAGAGGGAGCAGGGGGTGGGGGGGGCAAGGACCGGGTCAAAGAGGGAGCTACTGCGGGGTGTGTGTGTGTGTGTGTGTGTGTGTGTGTGTGTGTGTGTGTGTGTGTGTGTGTGTGTGTGTGTGTGTGTGTGTGTGTGGAATGCGGAACCCCTGGCAGAACAGTGGCTGGCCATGTGTTCCTGAGCAGCCTGTCCGCCTGGAGCCCAGAAGCACATCCAGGCAGGAAATGAGCAGGCTACACACACAGAGGCACACCAACACACACATTCAGACACACACACACACACCTCTCTGGAGCCGACAGACAGAACAGAGTAGAGCGGGAGGGAACACACACTCCTCCCTCAGTTAAGACCAACTAAAGGGCTTGACAGTCACCTACTTCTGCTTTCTAAGGAAAACTTTTGGCTTGTTCAAAACAAACACACTTGGATCTAAACCTGGATTACTGGAATATTACACTCCCCCTCTCCTCATTGTGGATAATATGCTGGATATAATTTCACTTACAAAGAATCCAAAGAAGCGGACCCTAAAAATTCCTGTTTCTGGTTAGTGATCTTAAAGTTTTTGCTGATTTGGTTGTTTTTTAAGTTCGGAGGCTGTCGCTGTAATGTAACCGTGATTGCGGGGCTAATTCGTTCGAGATTTTTCAAAACTCCCTCTCTCTCTTTCTCCGTGCATTCTTCAACCCAGCGTGCTCCATTTCCTGCCTGCCATCATTTAACCAACTGGATAGCCAGGAATTCCCCACGGCGCTGTGGCAGGATAGCTTACAACCACCGGGCCCCACAGCTCTGAAAAAAAACACACAGCCAACTCCTGTGTGTTGTCCACTTTTATCTACTCTGATTATCTTAAAGAGAAACAGACTCCTCTTTCACTTTACAGTAAAACATTAAGTGAGTCTGACGTGAACTAGGCTGTTGGTTAAAATGTTTGTGCTGACATGATTTAGTTGAGTTTGAGGGCAGTGAAGAGTGACAGAAACAATGGGAGAAAGGGGAAATCATGTGAGTGAAATTCTGATCTGGATGCGCCACAGGAACACATGCTGTGTGCCAGACCAAACTCTATATGTATCTTCAATGACACTGGTCCTTAAAACTATGGTACGTGTACCACTGTCTGGAAACATGCTGGTAATGTTAGCAGGCTTCTTATTTTCTGTATAGGTGGTGCTGACTGCTGGTTAATGGCCAGTCACCAGGAGTAGATTATACCAGTTGTAGCTAATTATAAGTAATTCCTATAGAGTAAACAGCTCTCTCCAAGCCATCCACTGTATGATGCATCAAGTGAACTTTTTGTAGTTCAACAGAGTGGCGTCTCTTCTCTAGAGAAATTGAACTGTTTTTGAAAATCCAATATTTGATTTGTCATTGCTCATTAACCTTGTCTAATCAGGACTTTTATTATTTGCCAAGTAGTTTGTGAAAAATCAGGTCTAAAAGTCAGAGAAGACCAATCGACATTGTGCATCTGCTGCTCTTATTTTCAGCTCCAGATTGTGAAAATTAATTAGGCTGCCTTAATTAATATAAATGCTGTTTCATTTAGTAGCTACCACTAAAAACTGGCTTCTCATCCACCAACATGTGATCGCAGATCTCAACTGAATCTTTGAGTTGTAGTCAATCACAACATTAGTTACTTGCACATGATTTAATAAGAGCTAAGTATGGATTTGAGAGTATTTTGGATTTGATTAAACATTATCTAACCCCGAACATGTGCTGTAATAAGGAGCATTGTTCATAAATCACCAATTTCTCTGAAACTTTTACTTCCTTGAAGCTCCGCACGAGAAACACTGACAACGCGGCTCACTTTCTGTTCCGTCAGGTTTTCTGGGAACTTGCGGCGCAGCAAGAAAATAAAGATAAGAGCAAGTGAATCTATGTGTGTGATGAATGTACGTTCAAGCCAAGTGTGAATAGTTATCTCTCCCTAAGCTGTGAGGATACGTTAACTCATTCGCACTGGAGTTAAGCAGCAGCTGGCAGAGGTGCTCTGTAGTGCTCTGATATGCTTAACTGATCGCCCCGTTGTTTTGCAAATGAATCCTAATGTTTCTGAATGACCCACTACGTCATTCCTTGGAGTCTGTCTGGCAGTTTTCTGTGTGTGTGGGGGTGTGTGTGGGTGTGTGTGCCTTGGTGGTCTGTCTGTAGAACTGACTACTGGCCAGCTCTTCAGTCTTTTTTAATGTGTGTGTGTGAGTCAGAGCGGTCAGCGTTAGCCAACCAAACACTAAAACTGAGAGGGAGAACGGCCGTACTGAGAAGTACAATAATCAGTGTGTGTGTGTGTGTATCTGTATTAGAATGTGGTCTGCGGTTTTCTTTCTTTACTGTTGGTCATCATTGCCATGGAAACATGGGGTGCCAAACCAGCCAAGATCTTTATTTGGGTTTAAATTTTGACCGAAACTTGCTCAAACATTCTACTGACTCGGATTACACTCAAAGATTGCTGCCTACGTACTGTGCAACATCACGTAGCTTGTCTTTTTGGAAGTGAAGCTTTTGCTGTTGGCCAAAACCAAAACTTTCTTGAAGTGCAGAGTTTAGAGCATTCACATCGACTATAGCTCTGTGAGAAATAACACAGGCCTCTTTGGTAATGTGAACGTCCTATTTCTGTTGCGCTGTGGTTATGTCGAAAGGTAACATAATTGCTGCGGTGTTGACTTTCTCAGAGTTGCAAAATCCTGTTTTATACCGTTATGAACCCACTATGCAGTGTTTTGGCATCTGATAAGCTTTCAAACACATGAAACTGGACTTTCTAGATTATGTCTTATCACTACCTGAAGCACCACAGCCCCTACCGACTGTGTGTGTGTGTGTGTGTGTGTGTGTGATAGTTTCTATCACCTTTACAGAGCCACCCAAGACCCAAGAGGCAACAGCTGTAATCTTATGTGGCATCTTTTCAGTGTGGTTGTGGTTGTCACATGCCTCATGGCCATTATACTTCAATCAATCTGTAAAAAAACAAACGTGCATTCTTGCACTGAGTTAAATCAGTTGTAAATTATAAGATAAAACAATCTTAATTACAGAAAAGAATGATTAAAATATTCAAAAACTTAATGCATACACCATGAGGTAACTTCAACTTAAGTATTTGTTGCAGATTCCAAAGCCTACTTTTATATGTACTCTATTCTCATGTCATTTGATTATTTTATAGATCCCTGAATTTTATTAATATGACTTTTGCATTCTTGCTCACATCATAGATTTTTACCAGGGTTTGGATACCAGCTCAGGATGTGTGTGTGTGGCCTCAGTTTCTGTGCTGGCTGTCATGGTTTATTGCCCTCGGGTGCTGCAGCTGTCACTGGACTGGGGCTGAACCTGTTCTCCCCTCTGCCAACAACTTGTTTCTGCAGAAAAAAGAGAAGAGAGAAATCATCACCTGCTGAAATCCAGCACAGACAGTTTCGGGGCTGTGGGAAGAGCTTTCCATTCCAGCAAAAGATGACTTATTTATTTGGCTTAGCCAACTAAATGATGCTGTGAGAGTCGTAGATTCCTTGAGGTTTTTGTCAAAGGGTCCAAGACTTAATTGTTTCAGTCATTATAAATAATCTATAGGTGTGGAGATGCCAAAGTAGCATTGTGGTCTTGATTCTTGAGTGTAACAGTGTAACAAAGTTTGGCAAAGTAAGTAGTCTCCTTTTGAATTGTCTCAGTAATTTGGTCTATTTTGATCTGATTGCATGAGTTGCAGATGTTTTTTTTGCTCCTTAATTTCCAGATGACATTAAAATGTTGTGTCCTGTTTCTTGTGAACTGGCACTACCTGAATAAACTACTCGGATATTCTAAGTAGGTATGAACATACTGTAGTTATGTTGTGGACATTCACTAACATCATATCTTGAGAAAATGTTCTTAAATTCTTCATGATGTAAGAGTATACAACATAGTTTACATCAACTTTGTCAGGTTTACCCATTAAGAAACGTGTTCACATCAAATAAAACTTCTATTAGTTCACGCAGAGATAAACAGTAACTGCTGAAGAACTGGAGTGTGACAAGATCTCATCTCAGATGTGACTCAAGTCTGTTAGTCTTTTGTGGAAATGCAGTAGGTCAGAAAAAGAAGCAAACAAAGGGATGATACGCCGAGGTTTTTTGTCCACACATCCACATACAAATCGTACATGAGGCACACATTTTAGTTCTCCTCCAGCTCCTTTATTAATAGCAAACTGTGTGTGTTTAGGACAGTGAGACGTGTTGCGGGAAGACAATACAGACACCCACACACACATTGAGGAGACAGGCTTGGCAGAGCATGTGCGGTGCTGACAGGGACCATGCGTCTCGCCTCAGTGGAGTGTGGAGAGATCTGTCAGAGTCGGGGCTGACCTCCAGGCTAAGGGCTCTGAGAGCAACTCTGAGCCCAGCAGACTGCATTCCTCCCTGGAACACTTAAAGCCATGCCTGGGTGTTCACGTTCTGGTGGGGAGCTGTTGTATAGACAGTATGAATTTTGTTATATTCATCCATTCACTCACCAGGCTTTGTGATGCAGGGCCATACACTTCTTTTTTTTCAGTTTATAATATAAAAAAACAAACAAAAAAACACCCAATTTCTGTGCTGTGAAACAATTTGGGGAATTTGAACCGGTGGACCTGGTGGTTTGGCCCATGTGTTGGCAAGCATCTTCCTCATTGACATGTCATTGACAGATGACAGTAAACCCCTCACAGCTCTAGGAATGCTTTCTGCAGCTGACACTGACCTCTGACCTCCATACAGGGAGGCAAGCAAAAGCCGAATTTCCCGAAGGAGGGTGTATAAAATATCACCTCATTAAATAATGTAGATACAAAGAAATTAGCAATAGATGCATGAATGTTGTATTCACTATTTTGTACTTGGAAAACCCCCTCCCTAAGTTATGCTTCTTCCTCTGTCAATGTTATAAAAAGTATTAAAATTCAATACTACAAGATAACGGCTTTACTGTCCCTGGATTCACCTGACCAGTGCACTTTATGAAAGTGTTTCATATTTTCTACATTTAGTGAATTATTTAGTTTCCTATAGAAAACCTGATATAATTCTTTCAGCCTTAATTGTGTTGCCAAAAAGCATTAAGGCTGCATCAGCAGGGATGGATGCTCTGAGGTGAACCTCTGTTTCACCTCATCTGGGGAATCTTGAGTCTGAACATGAGTGCACGCAGCAGTGAAGTGTCAAATAAATCCTCTCACAGCTAATTTGGCCCTAGTACAGCTACAATGGGAACGGTTTCCAGCCACAATATGGTCGTCGTTCTCGTCCAATTGCATTTTACTTGAACTCCAGCTGCTGTGTATATTGCTCATCCCTTAGAAGAAAACGCACCAAAGCTTTGATTTTGCAACCACTTCCTTCTGGTATTTCATAAGAAATATGTCTGTCTGAAGAATATATCCTCATCCAATCCAGAAATGTGGTTTTAAAAAAAAGACTTTCATCGTTTCCATCATCACAACACATTATAAAGACAGGCTTTTATCTGCGCTCTGAATCAAGGCTGAAATTGTGAGAGTAGTGTCTGCGCAGGTGTGAAACTGTGATTAAGGATGGGATGAGATGAAAGTTTGCTTCTTTTACCCAGAGAGAGGAAGGGCCAACAGTAAGAAGAAAGAGGGAATGGATGAAAGGGAATGCAGAATGAGATGAGGAGAGAGAGAGGGGGGAAGAAAACAGCAAAGCAAAATAAAATGCAAAAGGGAGAGGAGTAAAGTTTACAGGACACGAGAAAGGAAGCCAAGGAATAACAACAGGAGGGATTTGTGAATGAAAGTGAATGGAGTCGCAGAGATGGAGGTAAAAAAAAAAAAAAGAAATATTTAGAGATGGCTTGACCAAAGGAAGGAAGATACGAAGGAGGAAGAAGAGAAACCACTGAGGAGAGCAAAAATCTTCAAACCAGTTGGAGCAAACATGCAAGACACACTGTGAGAACGTAACCAGAGAGGAGATGTGAGAGTGAAAGTTGGCCGTTTCCCACCTCAGCACACTTCCATAATTAAAACCAGCAGCTCCTCCAGTCCTTAAACAATGCTGAGTCACCACTATTAGCCTGCCAAATGCAGCGAGACATGCTCGCGGGCCAGTCTGTTCTCAGGGATCACCGCAGACAGTGATTGAGCTGTTCAGCCAGGGATGTCTCTCACACACTCACACACTTCGACAGGTCATGGGAAACAAAGAGACACACATGAATACCAAATGTATAAACACAGATATCCACAGTGGGAACAGAGGGAATTTTCAAAGACGTGTAAAGAGATTTCTCCAACTTCTTTTTTTTTTTGTAGATGCCAAGAGGCATAGGTTGTAGAGGAGCTGTTGCATTCATAGTTTGAAGCTTTAAATGATTCAGAGGAGAAATGATCCGAAGAGCTTTGTGCCAGCTAGCATACGTGTTGAGGGATTTGACCTGGAGACAGTGCAGTTTATTTTTTAAAGTGTGAGATGCATTTATCCATGTAGTGGGTTGTACTGAATGTCCTGAGTCATAAGGCTCTGGTCATGCTCGAACAGAACTAGCTCATAAGACTTCTTCTTTGACCACAGTCGAAATCCGAAAAGTGTTGTTCCGAGTGGCCAGACTCAAAAGAGGGGTGAAAAACAGACCATCACAAGAGACGAAGAGGAGGGAGAGGTGGCTATTAAATCTAACAAGCAGTTATGAGTATCCAGACATCACATTGTGAACTTTGCACTTGTGTTAATAGTAAATAATGTCAGCCTCTCTAACCCTCTCCCCAACTTCCTGTCACATTTCAGCTGCTACTTTCAAATAAAGACTCAAAGCCCTACAAAAATAATAGAAATAAATTAAAAATGACCAAACATGTTCCAGCTGCTCTGATGGCAGAATTTGCAGCTTTTCTTTGTCATAGACAGTAGCAATCTGGATGTCTTTGGGTTTTGTGCTGTTAGTCAGACAAAGCCAGCAAGTTGAAGCTGTGGGCTTAACAGATTTGTAATGAAGAATTCGCAATTAAAAAAAACAAAAGCCCACTGAAGGTTTCTCTTGGGCGTGTTTTGGAAACATGTTGAAGCTTATCATGTTCACATAAGATCACTCCTACTGTTATGAAACACATTCATCACATCATGCGGAATCTCCATGTGACGACTGTAGAGCAGACTGACCCACATGGTGTCACCACAGCATCAGCTGCTCTCCTCCCCACTTACCAGAGGAAACAACTGCCATCAGCCGAGCCGGCTGGAGTTAAACCTGTGAGGCCTGCAGACAAAGACTCCCATTGTTTGATGCTGATCATGTTCGGTCCAAAATAGTCCTTGTGAATGAGACAACTTCACATTAGGGACTTTGTTGTGTTAATCTGTCTCAACAGTTGTCCTGAAACAGAGGAGTTAGTTTACCTGGTGACATTTTCCTCGTTTTCCATTCTCACTTGTGACACCACACAAGTTGCACAAATTACTTTTTTTAAACTAGTTTAAACAAAATATGTTGATTCTATGAAATGCAAACGTTTGATTTCCCTCCATCTCTTTCTGGTGTATTATCATGTTATAGTTGCATTTTGGGCCAAAAGTTTTTTTTAAATAATTTTGCATATGTTTCGCACATTTAATTTGTGAAGTGACCATGGGTTTTGTTTGTGGTCAGTTGTGTGATGAATGCCAAGACTTGCATAAAAGTTCCCAACATGTCTCTCTAAGGATTATATTTATTGTGGCGATCACACTTGGTTTAGCACTGATTGTGTTTTTTGTGGCTGTGGACAGAGTTCTGCCAAGGTGTCGACTGTGAGGGGTTATTGATCGCTACTCTCTTTTCTTTCAGTGGTGGTTAGACCTTAACCACAAACTGTTTGTTCAACTGTACTACTCTAATACCAACAAACAGTTGGTATGACTCTAGTGTCTCTCACATACAGGACAGCTTATAAAGATGAGAGTTTGTTAGAACATTCGCACTATTCTCAAAATGTCATTTTGAGAAGAGCCCGAATGATTTCTGACTAGTCATTTTGACTATAGTTCTTAGTGACGTTCTTACTATCTAATATAAAACTTGGCTAATTACCATTTTAAAATGTTTGCCATACTGTTACTACTGATGGATAGCTACCTTGAGTGGGAGGCTGCTGGAGTACAGTCATATACCACATCTCTATGTCATCTCTAATTAAATCTATATCTAGTCCATATCAAATATATCAATCTCCCAAAAAGCAGTGTGATCATGACGTTTTGCGAAGTACCTGAAGTGTTGGTCCAAACAGATGTTTGACAGTAAAGACATACATTATTTAAATAAACCCTTAGTATCATTTTGCATTTAACCCTACAACTGTTCTGATTTCTGTTCTGTTACTTCTGTTCAGTGGTTTGTAATGTGTGTGTTCATCTGTTGGTGGGCAAATGTGACTGACTACATCTTTCTCCTTTGTCGGTGTGCGTGATCTGTCTTATCTTTGCCTTCGGTTTGTTTCTGGCTTCACACTTATTTTGTGTGTTGTGTTTCTCTACAGTTTCGGTAAGCAGCTGGGGGGCAGACGAGGCTGTGAATGCATCACTTTGGAGCCGTCAGAAATGATTGTGGTGAGTAGAAACACTGCCTCCCTCCCTCTCTTTGTCTTTGTTTCTCCCCCAAGCACCTCCCCTTTTTATCCTCCCACCTCTCCCCATCTCTGTCCTTTGATATAATTCCTGTTTTTTCCAGCCTTATTTGATGTCTGTTTCACCTTTTCTCCCTATGTGATGTTCTCTTGTTCACCCCTTCTCTCCCCGTCTTTCATCTCTCTCCTTCTTCCTCTCTGTGTCCCCCATCTCTGTTCTTCGCCTCTATGTCCTCTCTCTGTATGCTTTGTATCTCTGTCCTCAAATTCAAATTAAAATGAGCTTCATTGGCAGAACAGGTTGCCAAACCATTTGCCAATAAAAACATTAATTACCTTGTAGTAGCAATGTTTGAGTCCAGAAAAACCATTGCATCCAACAGAATCAAACACATGACACTATGTTTATATACCACATTGTCCCATGCATAAGATGAGAAATAGAAATTTTGTATGAGAGTGCTATCATGCCTCAGATCTGTTTTTAGTGTGTCTTTTAAAGTGAGTATAAAAAGTGTTAAGGATGTTTTCTAACTGCTGAGTGCACAAAATATGAACCTGATTAATATAGATTAATTTCTGATGAGCACTTCTCTGCTTCTTTTTGCTGAACTCAGAAGAGGAGGTTTTCTGTTTAGCCAGATCTGTACCAGCTTACTATTTAGTCTAGTGGTAGTTTTTTATGCAAGGAACTTTGTTAGTCATAGTCGTGTCATGCCGTTTCTAAAACTTTCCTCTTCCTGTGTAGTTTTCCCCAGTACTACAAGTTCACAGTCCCACCAGCAAAGGCTAGTCATCTGTATGATTACTCGTAAAACTTTTACTTTTTTAAACTTGGGAGAATATCTGAAAGTACACTTTCAGTGTACACACTGACTGTACAGGTCATACTTATGTATAAATGTTGTGTGTTTCTGTCTGCCTCCACAAGGCTGCAGTACTTACAAAGTCTCTTTCCTAAAAGCTCTAATCTATCTATACACTCCTGAGTCTCCATGTGTGAGGGAATGAAGTGGTCAGGTGAGATAAGCAGTAAAGATTCACACAAAAAGCAGCAGATAGCACCAGTTTTACCGATGTCATATCAAATTTGACTCAGTGGCTTCTTGAATGTTACTCATCTGTTATCATTGACCTGTAACAGTGAGGTCAAGGGAATCCTGATGTTACAGGAAATACCTTGCAAGCTTATTTAAAAGTGTCCCCTCTTTAAAGAAACCCCCATCTGAGATCTGTTGTGTTGTTGTTCTACCATAACTGTAGCCACAGGAACAATCATGAAACCTTAGCATCTATAAACAGACTGTGATTCTGCTCACTTAACGCTGAGGCAATTAGATGTTTATGTCCTCTAAATTTATATCTAGTTCTTGAAGCAGGAAAAATCCCCTGATTTACAGGAAGTCATGTTTCCTCTACAGCAGAAAAGAAGATAGGTTGACTTGAAAATGTTTTCTTTCATGATTTAGTTTTAGGTCATATCAATAATCCTAAAGTTGTCATATTAACACAATGTATTCTTCAGCAGTGAAAAGGTTATTGGAAGAGTTTGAAATTTAGGGAAATGTGAATTCTCACAGAACAACATGGTAAGCTTTGTGTTTCCGACTTGTTGCCGTTGGACAGAGCCAGACTAACCATTTCCCGCTTTGCTGGTGGTAGATTAAAATTTTACCGTACAGACTCAAGACTGGTGTTGATCTTGTCATGTAACAATCAACGATAGGGATGTAACGATACATCGTGCCACGATTAAAATCGGTACAAATGCGTGACGACTCGCAACGGTTGACAGAAAAAATGAATCGTGATTCTTGGCGAATGCGAGAGAAGTTCTTTTTCGTCTTTTTTTTATGTTAGAAATAGGTTACGTTGTGGCTGCAGCTTCCACTGCCGCGTCTGCCTTTCTGTCTCACACACACACACACACACACACACACACACACACACACACACACACCCCTACGCACATGCGCAGTAGTACAGTCAGGCCTGACTGTACCGTAAATGATACCATAACACAGACCCTCCAGGAATTCACGATGTTGCCATTTGCAACTTCAACGCAACGTCAGTGAATCCCCGTGAATCACCGCAACTTCTCCGCAACTTCCGTGCAGTCTGCCCGGGGGATTAAACTCGGGTCAGGGACGGCCGCACGGTGCCGGAGGATCCTCTCATGGGACCTCTCCCCGGCGCTGGCTGGCCCCCGCCGGGCGCATTTCCTCCGAGGTGGTGCGCCCGGACCACACCGTTTCCCGGGGCCGTGGACTCTCATTAAAGGGTTAATGAGCTATCATCTTAATTGTTTTTATTTTCAGTTAGCTCATACTTCAAGCTGAAAGGTAATGGTCAGATCAGCTGCTTGCTGGCAGCCCTAATAAGAACACAAACTGTTTGAGAGTTTCTGTAAAGAGAGATTTTTTTCCTACAAATAAAAAGATAATTTTATTTGGTCAGAATTTGTCTGTAGCTCATTTTGATTAAAAAAAAAATCGTGAAAAAATCGTATCGTGAACAAAAAATCGTGACTCGAATCGAGTCGTGAGTTGAGTGTATCGTTACATCCCTACTCAACGATCCTTTTTCAATATGTGTACATCAGTAGGCAGTGACACCTTTTGAACTAATAGTTGCAAGAAACAAGGAGCTACAGCCTCTAAACTCAAGAACCAATTGATGTGTATTAGCTATTCTGTTAGCTAGCATTTAGCATTAATATTAGCTAACTTTAACATGTGATTAAAGCACATCGTATATCAGAAAAGGTGAAAGCTGACCGAGGCAGAGCAAAAAAAGGGCTGACACTTAGGAACGGTCAGTTATAGCAGGTTTAAAAGTGGACAGAGGTAAGATGCTTTCCATATGGCTCCATCCCCGAAATACTGCATGCATTGTGTTTTATATCTATGATTGCAACATAATCAGGTAAACATGTCATCTTTGAAATTGGAAGATTATGATTATTTGATTCAAATTTAGAGGGATTTGTGCTGTACGCATAGCTGGGCAAAAAAGATATTCCAGTTTTTCGAAAGAAAACTCTTAAGTCTTAAACGCTCTGTAGTTATTACACTGCTGGGTTACTTTCTCCCACGAGGCTTTGACAGCACATCTCTGTCAAAGACTGGTGGGAGGTCTAAGTGCTACAAAATAACAGTTGTTTTATTTTTGTAATGGTACCTTACTTACCTTTTAGAATATGGACAGAAAAAAAATCATGCACGATGATCATTTGAGAAAGGCCAGTTCGAAGACGATTCTGCTAATTGTTTAATACATTTTCAGCAGATTCTTCAACAGCTTCAAGGCAACTTCTGTTGTCAAGTTGAACTAATATCAGGTCAAAAGAGTCACACAGTTATGTCAATGACATTCTTTTTCAAGGCTAAGGACTGCTTTTAATAAGAAAATTAATCTGCTGCTTGTGTCTTTGTGAACGGTTGTTGCGAGCACATGATCATTAGAATAAATAAATGATTGAAATAATTAAAATAAAGTCCCTCTTTTGCTGCAGTCACCATTCAGCATCGATGCAGTGAATGAAAGATTTTACATTTGCTGCCAGGTGACAGTTTCCTCGTAAAATCCGTCTAATGCACAGCAGTGCATGTTAGGCTTCAGGCAGCAGAGGGCTTGTTTGGTGTAAAAATGGAGGAAAACTCCGCAGTCAGCTGAAATGGTAAGAGCTGAACAGACAAAGAGAACTATGGCAGAGCTCAGAATGGCAGATTAGCATGCTTAACATCAGTGATGTCTTCAGGAATGAAAAACGGAGGAATTCTTGTAACATTGAGCATGAAAAACACACCACACACACACCACAAGTAAACATGAACATGCCCCCTACTCTCTCACACACACACACACACACACACTTTCATATGAATGCATAAACACACAAGAGCAGAGGGACTGTGGTCTAGTCACACTGCATTGCAGCCAATCAGCTAATTAGGGCCATGGGAATAGTAGAGGGAGTGTAATTTGTGGCTGTCGTCATGACTCTGGTCACAGGATGGACAGGAGTGACATTCACAGACTGACAGGGTGGGGTTGTTTTTGAGTGTGTGTGTGTCTATGTATGTGTGTGTGTGTGTGTGGTGGGAATGGAAGGGAATGAAAGTAAGTAAGTAGTGGGTAGTAGGAAGAGGGGAGTAAGAAATGAATGAACAGAGTAAAAGAAAGCAAAACAGGAGGCAAACCATCAGTTAAACAGAGAGGAATGTGAACTGGCTGATGAGTAGATGCTAGTAGAAGTTAGTCACACTCACATATTTACATGGGCAGAGGAAACAGGAAATATGGTCACATTATGGCCATGACAGTCAGAAACATAAAGGCAAGAGGCTGGTAGTCATGGGATAGGTGTTTTTTTTTAAATTCAGGCACATATACGTTGACACAAAAGGGTGGTTATATGGTCACAGGATGAACATGAAAGTCTGGTACATTGCTAACCCCCCCCCCCCAGAATTTCGGGTGTCTCTCTCACGAGGTTCGTTGAGGCGAGATGACATTTCGTTGCTGTAGGAAGGGACACATGAATACCAATGGCAGCCACTTTTACAACTGTTATTTCTTATTTTATAGCTGTACTTTACCTCATGCAGTTGTTTCAGAGTCCATTACAGCTAAACTACCCACGATGCAGTAGTTATTTTGTATATTGCAACAGAACCCCCACATATGAAGTTCCTCCTGTCTATTTCAACCCAAAGCAGCTGTTGAATCCCATTTCAGCAATGACCAGGGGTCCATCTTTGCATCTTATGTTTTCTTTTCAAGCTGTTGTCTGATCCATGTGCAGCACTCAATCAAACAGTTCTGTGACGTTTGCCTTTGAGAAATATAATCCTAGTCTTTTCATGGCTTTTAGGTGTGCATTTGGGAATACAGACAAAGCACCAATTTCCTATCAGCTCATAGTCTTCTAGTGTCTCAACACAAGCACAGTAGTCATATTTCCTCATAACTCTTTCTGACGATCATGGGTCTGTGTATGGAAGACTTCTGTGAATCCACATGACTGACCTGAGGTCTCATGGGGGAAACACACACACAATGGTCACTTACAAAGCGTTGTAAGAGTACGTTCACTATGACGCAATCTTATGATGCAGATGAGAAGCGATAAAGTAAAGATATGTTTGGGGGGGAAAAAAAGAGGGACAGATGGAAAGAGGAGTGGAAAGAAGATGCAGCAGATGGATGCTGTTAATTTCTTTCAGCTCTTGGCTTCTTTGACAGACACACTGACAAAACTGGAAGGCTGAGCAACAGGCAGGGATAGTCTCACTTTATCACCCAATCAATATTCTGCGTACAGGCAAGGACGATGTTCACTGCTGAAAGTCACAGCTGACCACAAACCCTTAAGCACAACACGACGGCCAAGTGAGGAGTTCAGGCTGACTCATGGCTACATGATGTGGACCGTGATAGGATGGCAACAGATAGGTGAATGGATACATAAATAGACGGACACGTGTACAACAAAGAAAATCTTTTTCGAAATGAGGGTTTCAACAGATGCATACGGGGAACTGCTTTTACACATCAGATCTGTTTCTGAGTCTGAGTCTTGGGGACTGAAAAGGAAGCTATGTGAAAATCTGATTTAAAAAAAAAAAAAAAAAGAAAACTGTACATCATGAGAATCAGCTTTTTTGCCAAGTATGATTTTACACATACAAGGAATTTGTTCTGGTGTCGTAAAAATATAACAGTATAAATATATATATACAGTATGTTTTTTTATAGTAAAAAAGCAAAAGAGCTCCAGGCCTTGTTGATAAGGCTAGCAGCAGATGGGGAAAAACTGTTCTTGTAGCGTGAGGTTCTGGTCCTGATGGACCGCAGCCTCCTGCTGGAGGGGAGTGTCTCAAAGAGTTTGTGTCCGGGGTAGGAGGGATCTGCCACAATCTTTCCTGCACGCCTAGGAGTCCTGAAGGTGTACAGGTCCTGGAGTTTTACAATCTTATAAAAATACAAAGTTTAATTGTTGGAGTTCTTTTAACAGACATGTTTAGTAAGAAAACAATACTGAAGAAAAAGAACATAACAGAAACATGTAGAGTCGAGATATTGAGTTTTTCTGTTTCATCTAGTGCAAAACTAATATTCAAACTATCAATAAATCATTAAAACATTCATTTGTAAGAGGAAAAAAACAAAAAACAAAAGTTGAAACAAGATAAAAAAATCAAGTGACAAAGCATGTGTTCTCAAGTCTGGGTAACGTATTTGGAATTTACTGACATAATAAGGCCATTAACTTACTTAACATTGAGCAACGGAGAAAGTAAACAAATTCCTCCTGCAACAACAGAACGGTACAAAAAGCCCACGGGGAGCGAATTGTATGGCCGGAATCTGTGTGTTGTGCTGTTTTTTTTTTTTTTCTGCCTGGAAAGGATATTTGTGTATTTACGGCTTCCTGGAGGAAGCTCAGTGTTCAGTGTATGCTCTGTGCGCGTGTCAGACAGCGTGAGGGGAGGGAGCGAGCAAGCATGTGAGTAAGTCTGTCAGTATGCAACGTGTTGAGCAGCTGAACTCTGTCCTGAACTCTCCTGCCCTCAGAAGAGGACGACTCTCGCATATCTGAGACAAAAAGAGGCACAGTCTTTAGTTTGGTTCTTCTCTTTCTTTTGTTCTGGATGTTTGCTTCAAAGGATGTACTGTTGCGGCACCCTTGAGGATTTTGGACCTTGTTTTAAACTTTGGATGTAACCCTTCTATTCAACTCTTGTATAGAAGTGTTGCCTTGCTGGTTTTTTTTCGTCCCCTCAATGGTATTTCCTGCTCGTATGTTTTGTTCTGATCGCGTCCTTGTGTCCGGATGAGTGTGCTCCGCTGGCACCGGCTCTCTGCGCTCTGGAAGAACTGGATGTTCAACCAGGAGCCAGCAGAAGAGCAGGACCAGATCTCAGAAGCTCCAGGGCATGAAGCAGAGCCACGGAAAAAGGAAGGGAACGCATTAAAGGATCACAACTCAGACTTTCAGAACTTGACAGAAAAGTTGGATCATACAACAGAGAAATCGAAATTTGAGAACCAGAACTTGGAATTTACAAATCTGAACTCTGTTCCTAAGACCCAAAAGTCTGAACTATTTAAACGCAGCAGCTCTGAGCTGTGCTCACAGGTCTCAAACAGTGAGGATCAGTCTTCCAGCTGTGACACCACACCTGAAGGTTGTGGGCGCAAATCCCGTAGAAGCTGTTATTCTGAGGAGGGTATTGACTGTGTATTGCAGGTGGATAACGGCAGCGAGGGGGACGACAGTTTTCTGCAGAGAGAGGGATCACAGCGGAGGTCCAGACGACGCTTCAGGAGGGTCAACCCCAGAGGAGAGCGGGAACTGATCACAGACGGCCAAGAACCCACCGGCCACAACACGGTAGGAGAAACACCCCAACTATCAGCAGAAGATAATACAAAGCGCTCTTTTAGTTCTGTCAAATCCAGTTGCTAGAGGCATTCAGGTTGATTCATCATTTCATCCTGTGTGCACTAACATGTTCACTTTTAAACACAACACAGGTAAACTTTAAACCCCTTAACACTTAATTCCTTTGATTCAACGCATGTATCTGGTTAGGTTTTAGCAGCAATGTTCTGTCTTCATAGATCCTTATAATAAATTCTTCATCATAAGTCTAGTTTTCTGAAACCTGTCAACATCCTGACTAATTAGAGTTTTCATTCTCAGCAGTGGCAGATGACACAAGCTGAAAAGTGACCTCTGTTTCGACTCTAATCCTACCACTATTGCTATAATACTTATTACTAGTGCACAGTCTACATGTGCAAAGATCTGTAGAGTCTCATCAAAGGTCTGTGGTAGAAATATAACGAACAAATGTAAAAGTACTGTTGGAAACCACAAAAACAGGTGGAAAAGCCCTTTGACAGTTTGTATTTATTACCCACTGGTAAAGAACATTCTCACAATGAAGATAAAAGTCAGAGACTTTATGTCACCTACATTTTCGATATAATATACATGAGAATTTTGTAGGGAGAAACAAACTAGGTCTCTCTCAAGGCCACTTGATACTGGCAGGATTTTCTGCTTGCGTTTCGCCGAAACAAAGTCTGTTAAGACAAGTATTGAAACTGAGTGTGTATGTACAGTATGTGTCCCCTTCTGCATGACGTTCCCTCCATCTGATAGGATCACAAGGGCCAGCAGTGTGTCAGTTACTGTTTCGACTAATCACCACAAGCCACGCTCTGCCACACACAGTCACAAGAGCACACACACACACACACACACACACACACACACACACACACACACACACACACACACACACACACACACACACAACTTCAGCACTTAGCTCACATGCACACTTTTCCCAACTCATACAAAGCTCCCTCGGGCGTTACAAAGGGTCTTAATGGAGAGCTTAAAGTGTCCTCCGCCAACCCTATGTGCCTCTGTAGTCTCTTGGTGATTGTTCCACTTTTTAAAATGACCTTTTCTAACCTTCAGCGTCGCTGAATCCCACCGCATTCTTTTATTGCGCCTGCATTTATTTTGTTAAATGCTAAACACAGCAATGTGCGAGCTAACACGGCAGCACTCCAGAGGAGCAGGACAAGTGAAACAGTCTGAATGAAAGACACGGGATTACATCATTATATTTGAGAAAGATTGGAAGACAGGATTAGATAGATTTAAAACCGAGAACATCCCTAATACAAGAGATGATGTTCTTTGACATGTATGATATTCTAGTCATCGTTAAGTGACTGAATGGGGCTCACGACATGCTCACTTTTCTTTTATTAAATGAAAATATAGATTAGAAGAATATGATCTCCCAGCCTGTGCCCATTTTACTCTCACCACACACAGACATACAGTTTGCATACCGTCCCTTTATGACTGTATCTTGTTTCTTTCTCTTCTCTTTCCATGTTTCTGCTGTCTTCAGGATTATGTCAACAACCAGGTAGGACAACATACAAAATGAATATATTTTCCTACATTTAGGTCTATCTCTGCTCCATCATCTTTTCGTGTGTGTGTGTGTGTGTGTGTGTGTGTGTGTGTGTGTGTGTGTGTGTGTGTGGACATGGCAGCAAGTCAAAATCAATTACAAAAACATTCTGCAGAGTGGTTGTGTTGTGGGGTGGTGTGTGTGTGTGTGTGTTGTGTGGTGTGTGTGTGTGTGTGTGTGTGTTTGGGGTGTGTGTGTGTGTGTGTGTGTGTGTGTTTGTGTGTGTGTGTGTGTGTGTGTGTGTGTGTGTGTGTGTGTGTGTGTGTGTGTGTGTGTGTGTGTGTGTCACTCCTGATACAGGCACCTGTTGTTTAGAAAAAGGCAGTGTTGGGAAAAGCGGGTAATTTTGGGCTGCCACACACATGCACATGACACTGTGGGTGGTAGATAGGAAGGGCTAACTGTGAATAAACAGATGCATGCTGGAAACAACAACTGACTGGTAAACAATGGAGGAGGGGCGGTTTGTTTTGACATTTAAACGTGACAGGGCAAAGACAGAGGTTTGAGACGACTCATGACAGCATCATTTTAGGTTTTCCCACAAATTTGGGTCCGATATGAAAACGTGTTTTGTTTTGTGATTTCATTATTTGCAAGCTACCAGAACCACTATCTTTGGCCATCTAGCGTACTCTTGGTGGTTAAGTGATACATAATAGCAACAGTCAGTTTTCCCACATTGTCAGGAAAGTCCCACATCAAGTTACGTCCCAATCTTGTATTAGTCAACTCGAAATAAGATTCAAATCATGCGTCATTGTAGAGTGAAATGTTGCAAGGTCATGTTTTTGCAAAAGAATAGATAATTAAAATGTGGAAATGTTACAAATGGAGAAAAATAAAATCAATTTTGCAACACAAAATTCCACTTTTGCAACC